>NW_027639229.1:0-55000 GCF_951799975.1 Gobius niger | reverse complement strand
CCCTGAGCTCTGACACGGCTCTGGTCACCTTCTCGAAGCAGCGGGGGGGCCCTGTCTGAATCTCTGTCCTCTGTGAGTCTGTGGACAGAGAAGGACAGAGCTGTAGAAACTGGTCCAGCTCAGAGATGTTCCTCTTCAGCTCAGTCACGTCCCGCTGCAGTTGGTCCTGACGCTCTTGGACTTGTTTCAGTTGGGTTTGCTCCTCGGAGCGGATCTGCTGCTCCACTTCAGAGCGTCTTTTCTCCAGGAGAAGGGCCATCTCTGTGAAGCTGTCCCCACTGCGCTGCACTGCTGACTGGGCAGAGCGGCTGATGTCCTGGGCCTCCTGCTGGAGCCTCTTCAGGTCTGTCTCTTTGAGCTGGAGGCTCTGGAGCAGCTGTTCCTGCCTCTGGGCTCTCTCCAAGGCTGAGGACACCATGTCGTGGCCCTTGTGTTGCTCCAAAGCGCAGAGGTAGCAGATGAGCTGCTGGTCGGTGCGGCAGAACATCTTCTTCACTTCGTCGTGTTGAGAGCAGATGTTTTCCTGCAGTTTGTCAGAGGGCGCCACCAGCTGGTGTTTCTGAAGCGCTGCAGCTTCATAATGAGGCTGGAGGTGGCCCTCACAGTAGGAGGCCACACACTGCAGACAGGACTTGACGGCTTTCAGCTTCCTCCCAGTGCAGACGTCACAGGGCACATCCTGAGCTCCAGCATAGCAGCGGTCAGCAGGGGGCGCTGTGAGGCCAGGCTTCTTCAGCCGCTCCACTACACCTGCTAACATGATGTTTTTGACCAGCACTGGCTCTGTCTGCATTCAGGACAGCTGTAAACATGCTTCTCGTCCTCTTGGTCCCAGTGGTTCTTCACACACTTCATGCAGTAGCTGTGTCCACAGGGAACAGTCACTGGATCCTTCAGTAGATCCAAACAGATGGGACACCAAAAGTCCTCTTGGTCCACGGCTTTTCTTTTCTGCGCCATTTCTCTGTCGACAACAGAGTGTGACTTTAGAGAGTGTGTGAGAGGAGGAGGAACCAGGAAGCTCAGAGCGAGGCTGAGTCTGACAGAGGGAGGGGCAGGAAACTGATGAGTCACGGCTCAGACATGTTTATGTCTCACACAAACAAATCTACAAATCAAGTTTAGGCAAAGTCTGTGTGAAAAGTCCAGCTTTATCTGAGATCATAAAACTCTGACCAAAGTCCAACAACGGACAGATGGACTTGTGTCAAAAGTCACTTTGAAATGAACAATGAACTTTAGAAACATGAAGTCACAGTTAATGTTTGACAGTTTGCATGGACAGAGGAGCCGAGTGTCAGAGAGAGAAGAGTTTAAACCAGACAGACGGGTTAGTTCAGCTTCAAACCAGGACAATGGAAACACATGACGAAGCTCTGCACGACTGGAGTCAATGAAAGTCAGAAAATACTTTGACTTTTCTTTAGTTTGGGACTTGGAATGAGCTCATCCTGGAGAAATAGATCCGTTGCTACAGTTGCAGGATTCTTGGAGCGGCTGAATGAATTCACTTCTTAACCCTCACCTGAACAGACACATTATCTCCAGTTCAGCTTGTGGAAATATATGTCTTGTTTTCAGTTTTCTAAATAATATATGTTCTTAGCTTAAAGTGAAATAACAGTTGTTTCTCTGCTATCTCCTGTGACCTCCTATTGACCTAAGTTGGCCTTCTGAGTGACCATGGAACTCAGTAGTTTGCTAATTAGGCAACTGTAGTCGTAGATTTATACAGTAGTCGTTAATTTATATCGCAGTCAGACCTTATAGATCAGCTCCTTGGTATAAAAGCTGAATGTTCTACTAAACCGGCAGACTCTCTGCGACTGTCATCACGCTGTCATCTTGTGCTAATAGAGGCTCTAAGAACTACTTTGCTTTTAGCATTTTTTTAGCATTTTTGTTAGCCACAACATCCACAATTTGGTGCATTGGCCGGGGGAAAAACAGCAAATTGAAATCTTATCCGAGAAGACCCACGACGATTGATTTCAGGCCTGATAAGTGACGCCATCGCAGGGAGTCTCCGTGTTGCCTTTTCGACCTTCATTCAAAAGAGAGCGCGCTCCTCTAACAGGTAATGCAGAAACCTTTTTTATAGAATATCTGCAAATTTGATTAATCTAAAATTGTTTTGAATGGTTGGCCACACTCTATGTTTGTTTGTTTTGTTCTTTTAGATGTTTTATCATATGTTTGTGAAGTGGTAAGAGTATGTGCGCAGTTAAATAAGAGAAAAGTTTAGTATACTAGGTGTTCGAAACATTGGGTGGCATCCCATGCCAGATAATGAGAAGGATATCCCGAGGGCATAAAATGCTGCTCATATTGTGAAAGCCTGAAGGTAGTTTGTTAGTCGTAGTTGTTTTGTCGTTTTCATGCTTTTTCGCTAAAAAAGTATGAAAATAAGAAAACCACAGGAAAATGTAAGTAGGGCCAGGGCCGTAGCCAGGATGTAAAAAAGAGTGAGGTCCGGATAATACTTGAAACCGGGGGGTCTGCGGGTCCTCCCCCAGGAATTGTTTAATGATTCAGATGTATTTTCCTGTATTTTAAGTGATCAAAAACACTTTTGTCTCATCCTTAAGCTGTTTTCAAAAATTGCTTTTTGTTGCACCGTTTGGGACCAGGAAGCCTGAGTGAATGTAGTGAGTGAGTGGATGGTGGTCGGACATGCAGATGGCGCAGACTGGTTTCCTCGCTTCCATCAGTCTGCCCCAGGGCAGTGGGTGAAGCCGTGCACCCCCTGAAGTTTTAGGTGACAAGGTCCGGACCTCGGTGACCTCAATGGTAGATACAGCCATGAGCAGGGCACCTTTTTATCCTTTTTCCCCCCAAAAAAGTGGGAGTTATAAGGAAACTAAGAAGGGTTTTCTAAAATGTGGGGCAATTGATATTTTAGTACACGGACTTGTATGTCTTGTCTCGTTGTTTGTCTGTCTTGTATTTGTCTTGTCCCGTCTTGTTTTAGTCTTGAGTTTTCGTTCTGTGAAATGTATCGTGCTTTTTGTATTGTTTTGTTCTATTTAATGTCTACTGTGTCGGTGTTTGTGGTGACTTAATAGATAAAAAATAGTTTTATGTTCAGTTAGTTTTATGCTTTCTGAACAAAGTAAAACAGATAAAGTATAAAAAATGTAGACGTGTGTAAAAACTATATATGCATTAATGTTAGTTGTGGAATTTTTTGGCCATTAGTTTGGACGTGGGATCGGCCTCTATGGCTGCATAGCAGTTGGCCGGTGAACATGTCTTTTTGTTGATTTTGGCTGGCGCATCTGGGCCATCTTTAATTTGTTACTTTGCTTATTTTCCTTTTCACTTTTTTGTGTCAATTTGTATGTTAAACTAATGGCTACTAATTACAGATAAGATCTAAAAAGAAGAAGCGTAAAAAAATACAAGAAAATAGTACTAATTAATAAGAAACTTTTTGACCTTTTTAATTTGGAAAATCCCACTGAAATTAAACATTTGGACAGAAGCCTAAATAGTCGGCATAAACATAAAGGGCCAGATCTTGTGGCGGCGCACGGGGCGGCGCTATATGTGCCATTGGCCTCCGCCACCTGTGAGGGGGCGTCACAAGAGGAGGCGACTGCACTGATGGAAACACGGCTGACATTCACTTCCTGGTTTACATTGCGCTGTCTTGCGTTCTTTCTTAAGCCTTAGGCTCTCACAGGTCAAACTAAAAACTTTATTTACCCCATCGTGAGCTAAACCATGTTCACGTCTCCAGAGAAAAAGAGCTACAGCGTCCGCGCTCGGCGTGAACACGAAGCAAAACAAAAGCACATGTTCACCCCCCACTCCCACACAACCACTCTCCTGGAGGCGGAGTCGATCTGGTTGGAGGAAAATGTGTGTCTCCACCCACTTAAATGTGCTAAGTCTGGAGTGGCAAGATCACAAAGTGCTCCTACTGAGGCAAAATGTCAAGCTATCGTCTGCGTTTAGAGACACAAATCAGGCCTAGACTGTGTTGTAATGTTGATTCACCTGATCATTGTGTTGTGCATTAACCTTTGTTCATTTTTGAGTTTAGTAACTATTCGACTCAACTGGATGAGATGAAGAGAAAAAACTAACCAAATCCATTTTAGATAAACTGTAGGACAAACGACAACAATGTCCTAATTCACCATGCTAAAATATAGAAGAGAGTTTTGGTAGAAAATATGAACCTACACCTAAAGGACAGTGGAAGAAAAATGTGGACTATCACTGAGGGCAGGTCATGTATAAAACCTCTGTTTTGACTGCCTGGAAGAAAACAAAAACTAGCCTAAATAATTGGAGAATGTGAACATGTCCATTGTACTAGTGTCACAGTTGCTTGAAAGGAACCATTAGCAAATGACAAAGCCTTGATGACATCTCCTGACAAATCTCCTCAATATGAGGGAGTTCCTGTTTTGCCCCTTGGATCTTGAGTATCCTTGCCTAGACCATCCTCAGATGACACCCAAAGCGGCAATAACAACAATGAAGCCACACTTAAAGATGGTGCAGGGTAAGAGCAACAAGGACTAAGCACTACAGCTGTTTGCCAATGGTGTATGACGTAAAATCATCAAATGGCATACCAGCCATTACACTTTGAGAAGTGGAGTTCTTGGGGAGTCTTACAACCACAACAGAAGACTGAAACTAAATGTGAGAACAGACTTGCTGAATCCAGATACAAATCCAGATATGACTTTATTCTGTGACGGTTGCTCTTACTGAGCACAAGATGGGCATACCATAATATCCTTATATGCAGTGGTTCAACAGTTATGTCTCGATCAACCTCAAGTGCTGGAGCTCCACATCTGACTCATGTATCGGCTCTGTTTGCTGCAATAACAGCTGCTTTACAAATGTATGAAGCCACTCTGATGCAGCATAAAGCTGTTATACTGTTTATCGCCGGCTGGACTAGAAATGACTTTAAACATGTAGATGGATCTTCAATCAAACATGAAGAACTGAGCAGACAACTTGAGGTTGTCCAATCATTCAGATCAGCTGTCATGAAGTTCACAGCTCACACAGATTATGTCTCAAAGGAAATACTTTGTAGATGAAGACTCAAAAATGGCTGCCAAGGACACCACGACAACCATGCCCATGTTGTGGTTCCAAGGTGTCTCAAAGCAACGACCATGATTCCAGCGCCAAAGAAGTCACCACCCTGATGCTTCAAGGACTACCGCACAGTAGCACTCACTCCAGTTCTTATGAAGTGCTTTGAGTGGCTCGTCATGGACCACATTAAGTCTGATCTCCCTGACACACTGGACCCATATCAGTTTGCTTATCTGTCCAATTGCTCAACTGAAGATGCCATCTCCACTGCTCTTCATACAGCCCTCATTCACCTTGAAACAAAGGACTGACGGCGCCAGTACTACCTCTTGCTGAAGGAGCCTCAAGCGCATCGCAAAAGCAGCGGAGAAGATCTGCAGAGCCCCTCGCCCCTACAATAAGGACATGTACTCCACCCGTGTCACCCGTAAAGCTGTAAAAATTGTAAGAGACCATAGGCAGCCATACAATAGTCTCTTCAAGGTAATGCCTTATGGGAGTAGACTAAGGAATCTACGGGCCAGGTCCAGCCGACTGAAGAACAGTTTCATACACAAGGCCATAGGGAAGCTGAACTCCCTGACATTACTCACACGCCTCTTCCCTGGCTCTGATGAAGGAGGCTGCTCAATACAACCCACATCTGTGACTCCAAAGGGAGGAGCCAAAAGAAAAAGGGGGAGTAATGTTCATTTTGGTCAATTATCTTTTCAAATTCCGAAACAAGCTCACAAAAAGCTACTGTCCTTGTTTTCCCCAAAGCTCAAATAATGTAGCAGGTGCGACACAGAGCAAGAAGAAGCATAGGTTTGTACTAAAACTGAGAAACAAAATACCTTCTGTAATAAAGTAAATTTGATTATCTATCACCATTGTTAAACACACCTTAAGTCATAGTTGTGACTCTGTAATGATCCTGTAATGAATACTCTTCAAAATCTAAAAATGTTTGATAGCGACACTTTGAATTTTTATTAATTCACATGAAACTTCTTGAGAGGAATTTTAGACACTCCCCAAAAATGAAGTCCAAGTTACCACACCACTGCCATGTTCATATGTATCGTACACTGGAAAGATGTAATTTTCAACATATTTCAATTAATGGTTAAACTTGCCCACTTGAACAGATGCAAATAAATGAATATTGCCCAATTTTGGACATTTGCTGCCATTCTGGGTGCACACGGAATCAGTTGCAATTGTCGAAAAGGAGAGGCCAAAAATGAGAGTTCATTTTCTTTCTGTAGAAATAATGATGACTCTTTTTGATCGAAGTAACTAGAAATGATAAGAAAACAAAAGTTAAGCGGTGTAATGTAGGTCTAAGACGTGAATATCACTCATGAATGAAGTGAAGTTCCATCTGAATACTGATTTCAAAAGCTGTTCAGTGGCGTCACAATGGTGTCATATTCAATGGTTTTGTATTGATCTTTGTCCCTAAATAAGTAGTTCTGTGCTTTTTGAGAATGTTTTGCTTTGTGTGATCACATGTGTTTAAATGTGACCAAAGGGAGGAATGTGGAAATATGTGTCTTCATGTTTTCAGTTTTCTAAATATAATATGTTCTTAGCTTAAAGTGTGAGAGCAACTGTATGGTTTACAAAGTTATAAAATTAGGTATGTGACCTGCTTGCTGCCCTGGGTTGACCATGGGCTGACCTAGTTCAGGAGGTTTCTAATTAAGCAATTGTAGTTGTAAACTTATACAGTAGTCGTTAATTTATATAGTAGTCATCTGAAACAGGATGTTCATTTGTTTTCTGTTTGGTAAAGATGTTGATGTAGACCTTATAGATCAGCTCCTTGGTATAAAAGCTGAATGTTCTGTTAAACCTGCAGACTCTCTGCGACTGTAGTAGTAGTAGTTTATTTGGTCAGTTCATTTCTTTAAACGTTATAAGAACATTTCAAATTCTTTGTGTACAACATGATCGAAAGGGTTTAGGCTGAAGTGAAAACTTATTACGCCTAACCCAGTTTACAGACTTCCACGGGAGAAAAAACAAAACACAAACATTAATAATGAACAATATCAAGTGTCAAACAGAGGAGAAATATGCATGTATCTGGAGTTAGTAACATGAATTTCAATATTCCAACAAATATGTTACATACATTTATTTATGTTAATTTAGTTGAAACAATTACAAATCCAATACTGATCCTATATAAGAATCATCACTAAAGCAGATTTCTATCACCTACAAACCCTGTCTTTGTGGAGCTAAACCTCCTGAAAATCCATGATCTCGTTGATCTAAACACATTAGTAATAGTTTACAAAGTATAAAATAATCTGAACACAGGAAAAGTCAGTATAACCTCAGAGGAACTGGCATTTCCAAAAAGCAAAAGCTAAAAAGAATAAAAAAGTGGATGTATTTCTGTCCGAGGTGTTAATCTGTGGAACGACCTGGAAGATCAGTTAAAACTGTCCCAAACAGTCAAAGCTTCAAAAAGACGAATAAATCGACTAAAATCCAAGAATATATGAGTTTAGGATGAATAAAGTGAGAAAAGTAATAGATTCATAACAGATGAATATGAATTTAAATGACATGAGTTTAAAATGAATGATTGAAATATTGAAATGTCTGTTATTAACTGTAGAAACATGTTTATTTCTCTTGTGTTCTTGTTGATATTGTTTATTATAAATGTTTGTTTCCTGGTGGAAGTCTGTAAACTGGGTTCGTCTAAACCCTTTTGAATCATTGTAAATGTTTCATGTTTAAAGGAATGAGGCGACCGAATAAACTACGACCACTTCATTTCCTCCTTTACTGGCGTTTGCGTGCGGCACGTCTTTGTCCTTATATGGTGAATGTGGGCGGGGCATATGCTAATGAGTCTCACGTGCACACTGCAAGTCGGGATTCACAAACTCAGACACACGTGTGAAGGATTTTCCTCCTTCAGAAAGTTTGGTGAATCTGGAGAAATGGGCAAAAGTGCAGATATTTTCAGCCTCCAAATCTAAATATTGGACAGAGCCAGATTTAAACGTCTGCTTTTATTTTGGGACATTTTAGTAACAAAGGTTTTTTTTTTTCCATTTTGGATCTTCTTTAGTTTTGGAATAAAATAAGTGAAAATCTGTGTAAAAACTCACATTTTGACTTGTTTTTTGGGTTCAAAGCTGAATAAATCAGGCTGGGAATTATTTATTAACCTCTTAACCCCCACCTGAACCCAGCACATTTTCTCCAGTTTGGCTTTACCCAAATCTAAAACCAAAATAGCAACAAAAATGACCTACATCAGGGAAACAAACATCAGACAAAAACAGCTGCTTTTGTCTTGAAGAAGATTATAAATGACGTCTGTTTGTTTTTACTTTATGTCCAAATATCTGTTCTGGAATGAACATTTAGCAGCGTTAACTGTGTTGAACAAGTGAAACACAAACAGCTTTTGACGTTATGATTCCCTCACGCTGGTGTGATGTGGGTCAAAGGTCATGAGTTTCTGTCTGGATGCATGTTTCTGATTGGATGGGAAGCGCTGAGTGGAATGTGTGGGTGTGTGAAAGTACGTGCACGCTCCGCTGCAGCGTGGCTTTGGTGTTACGCACCTGAGTTTCTCTGAGAGTCTGGAAAAGCAAAGGTGGGGCCGGTGCTCTCTCTGCTTTTTAACATTGGAAGAAGCTGGAAAATAGACGCGTTAAAACGGGAATCAGTCTGTCTTTGAGATCTAAGACCGATGTTAGATTCATGATCTTACACATTCTGATTATGGGGAAAACGCTGAAACAACATCCACTGAGTGAAGAGACAATTGCAGGAAATACACCTGCCATAAAATCAATACAAGTCTTGGAGTGGGCCAGGCTCCTTTTGGAGAAGCAGCACCAAGAGCCGTGTTCTTCTAAAGGAAGCTCCAACACCACTGGAGAGCCGTGTTCTTCTAAAGGAAGCTCCAACACCACTGGAGAGCCGTGTTCTTCTAAAGGAAGCTCCAACACCACTGGAGAGTCGTGTTCTTCTAAAGGAAGCTCCAACACCACTGGAGAGCCGTGTTCTTCTAAAGGAAGCTCCAACACCACTGGAGAGCCGTGTTCTTCTAAAGGAAGCTCCAACACCACTGGAGAGCCGTGTTCTTCTAAAGGAAGCTCCAACACCACTGGAGAGCCGTGTTCTTCTAAAGGAAGCTCCAACACCACTGGAGAGTCGTGTTCTTCTAAAGGAAGCTCCAACACCACTGGAGAGCCGTGTTCTTCTAAAGGAAGCTCCAACGTTGGATCAGAGCCGGGCCGGTGTGGAAAGGCAGGTTTATTTGTAGAGCACAAGGCAGTTCAAAGCTTCACAGTTGCATAAAATTACAAGAAAACAGATCAAATCAATAAAACATCAACATAAAATGTATCAGTTACAGTAAAAGGCCAGAGTGCAGATCAAATACTTTCAGTCACGGGTTAAAAAGATCTGTTTTCAGGCTGGATTTGAACTTTGTCAGAGTCGAGTCTCACATCCTCATGAGACTGTTCCAGACTTTAGCCTCAGCGTGTTTAGTCCTGACTCTGGAACCACCAGGAGACCCTCCCTGAGATGGTTCACACGGCTCTAACATGTCACAGATGGACTTTTCTCTGAGTGACTGAAGTCAGTGCAGAGACCGGAGCACTGGACTAATGTGGTGGTGTTTCCTGGTTCTGGATGTTCTGCAGCCGTGACAGTCTCTCACACATGGATACGTCTCTAAGTCTGGTTTTGACTCTGTTCCTCTGATCTTCATGTTTCTCAGATGGTAAAAAGCTGCTGATGTTTTTGCTCTGATGTGTCTGTTTAAGTTCAGGTCTGAGTCCAGGATCCGTCTGAGATTTCGAACCTGATGTTTTGGTTTCAGAAAGCGTGCTGGTTCCAACGAGGGAGTGGAGTCTAAGTTTTAAACTCAGTAATGATGTGTTATTTTACACAAGGCTTGGGATAAAAACATTGATGTTTGACTGACTGTTCTGTGTGTCTCTTTGTGAATATATGTATTATGTGTGTAATGCTCATTGTGGTTCTGTTTAGGTCCAGATGTTGGTCTAAAGCTCTGTTCCAGTGACCGCTGTACCTGGGATTTACATAGGCTTGAATATGTTGGCCTTAATGATGGTATTTGCTTTGCAGTTTTGGTTATTAAACACGTGTGGGTAATATGTAGTGATTAATATCAAGTCAGTTTGAAATGATCAGAATTGTTTGACTGTAAATGAGAGCCTCACCTGTTTAATAACTCACTATAAGGGTCAGAGGTTCAAATACTAGTGTGAAAAAAGCTTCAAAATGTCGTGTCGAGTCCAACTGAATTTGAATTGAATCTGTTTTTACTTTATTTTAGGTTTCGGGAAAGAAAAAACGACTTGAATAAAGATTTGTGACTTTATTGATGAATATTTTAAAGTGACAAAGTAAAGATTATAATTTCTGCACAATTTAAAGCAAATCCCTCGACCCAAAACATTCTATAAAAGGACAAAACATGAAACACAATTATAATCTGTGTTTAAATGATAAATCAGTTTCTGCAGTAAATCGTTACAATCACAAGAACAAACAATGGAATTAAAGGAAGTGGAAATGACGTTTAAAGACGTCAATGGCTGAAGATGGAACAGTTCAGTTCAATAGAAACTGAAGAGTTTTGTTTCCAGCTCAGTTTTTCTTATTGTGGCTTTAATTGAAGGTTTGATTCAAAGTGTTTGTAAAACACATCTGCCCCTGAGCGTGAGTGAGGAGCAGCAGGTTAGAATTCAGAACAATGTCCACGTCTGACAAACAAATATTATTATAGAAAAAACCTTCAGTATTAGTTCAATACGAGACACAAGGACGACCTGGACCTGAAGAGAAAAGCTGCTACTTTAGTTTGGGGAAATGTGCAGAGTCTCCATCGAACCAGTAAAACCCGACTCCAGCGTGGAGCGGCTGAGAGAACCTGGTCTGGACTCTGTGGAGGAGGGTCATGGTTTGGTTCTGAACGCTGTAAAACGACAGAGCCCCTGCACCGTGGTCCAGGTAAACCCCGATTCTGGACGAGATCGGACCTGAGACATCGGACTCGACTGAGTTAAAACGAAATGAATAACTTTTAAAGATACTGCTGCAGTCTAAGACCCAGGATTTATCATTGTTTCCAAATCTACTTATAATTAAGTCTTTCCTCTGAATGTCTCTGTATGAAACGGCTAAACTAACCCACTCCCCGCTCCTCCACTCCACCTCCCAGTAACAGCGGCCCGTCAGACTCTCTCTGCTCAGGACCTGAAAACACTCACTGAACCTGTCCTGATGATCAGGATATCTCTGATCTTTACTCATTAATGTTGCTCTTCTGTTTCCATCAGTCAGTTTCAGATTTCTGTGTGCTGTGTTTGGGTCCAGAGTGATCTCTGTCCAATACTGTAAGAAGTCCTCTCTGGTGGTGGGTTCAGATGGTGTTCCTCTCAGAGCCTGTGAGACGTTGGTGGGTTCAGATGGTGTTCCTCTCAGAGCCAGTGTGACGTTGGTGGGTTCAGATGGTGTTCCTCTCAGAGCCAGTGTGACGTTGGTGGGTTCAGATGGTGTTCCTCTCAGAGCCAGTGAGACGTTGGTGGGCTCAGATGGTGTTCCTCTCAGAGCCAGTGAGACGTTGGTGGGTTCAGATGGTGTTCCTCTCAGAGCCAGTGTGACGTTGGTGGGTTCAGATGGTGTTCCTCTCAAAGCCAGTGAGACGTTGGTGGGTTCAGATGGTGTTCCTCTCAAAGCCAGTGTGACGTTGGTCAGACCCTCCTCCAGACTGAGCTTTAGTTTGTCCCTGAGCTCTGACACGGCTCTGGTCACCTTCTCGAAGCAGCGGGGGGGCCCTGTCTGAATCTCTGTCCTCTGTGAGTCTGTGGACAGTGAAGGACAGAGCTGTAGAAACTGGTCCAGCTCAGAGATGTTCCTCTTCAGCTCAGTCACGTCCCGCTGCAGTTGGTCCTGAAGCTCTTGGACTTGTTTCAGTTGGGTTTGCTCCTCGGAGCGGATCTGCTGCTCCACTTCAGAGCGTCTTTTCTCCAGGAGAAGGGCCATCTCTGTGAAGCTGTCCCCACTGCGCTGCACTGCTGTCTGGGCAGAGCGGCTGATGTCCTGGGCCTCCTGCTGGAGCCTCTTCAGGTCTGTCTCTTTGAGCTGGAGGCTCTGGAGCAGCTGTTCCTGCCTGTGGGCTCTCTCCAAGGCTGAGGACACCATGTCGTGGCCCTTGTGTTGCTCCAAAGCGCAGAGGTAGCAGATGAGCTGCTGGTCGGTGCGGCAGAACATCTTCTTCACTTCGTCGTGTTGAGAGCAGATGTTTTCCTGCAGTTTGTCAGAGGGCGCCACCAGCTGGTGTTTCTGAAACGCTGAAGCTTCATAATGAGGCTGGAGGTGGCCCTCACAGTAGGAGGCCACACACTGCAGACAGGACTTGACGGCTTTCAGCTTCCTCCCAGTGCAGACGTCACAGGGCACATCCTGAGCTCCAGCATAGCAGCGGTCAGCAGGGGGCGCTGTGAGGCCAGGCTTCTTCAGCCGCTCCACTACACCTGCTAACATGATGTTTTTGAGCAGCACTGGCCTGGAGCTGAAGCTCTGTCTGCATTCAGGACAGCTGTAAACATGCTTCTCGTCCTCTTGGTCCCAGTGGTTCTTCACACACTTCATGCAGTAGCTGTGTCCACAGGGAACAGTCACTGGATCCTTCAGTAGATCCAAACAGATGGGACACCAAAAGTCCTCTTGGTCCACGGCTTTCTGCGCCATTTCTCTGTCGACAACAGAGTGTGACTTTAGAGAGTGTGTGAGAGGAGGAGGAACCAGGAAGCTCAGAGCGAGGCTGAGTCTGACAGAGGGAGGGGCAGGAAACTGATGAGTCACGGCTCAGACATGTTTATGTCTCACACAAACAAATCTACAAATCAAGTTTAGGCAAAGTCTGTGTGAAAAGTCCAGCTTTATCTGAGATCAGAAAACTCTGACCAAAGTCCAACAACGGACAGATGGACTTGTGTCAAAAGTCACTTTGAAATGAACAATGAACTTTAGAAACATGAAGTCACAGTTAATGTTTGACAGTTTGCATGGACAGAGGAGCCGAGTGTCAGAGAGAGAAGAGTTTAAACCAGACAGACGGGTTAGTTCAGCTTCAAACCAGGACAATGGAAACACATGACGAAGCTCTGCACGACTGGAGTCAATGAAAGTCAGAAAATACTTGACTTTTCTTTAGTTTGGGACTTGGAATGAGCTCATCCTGGAGAAATAGATCCGTTGCTACAGTTGCAGGATTCTTGGAGCGGCTGAATGAATTCACTTCTTAACCCTCACCTGAACAGACACATTATCTCCAGCTCAGCTTTACCCAAATCTAAAAGCGACTCTCCCGCTCTGTGATCTGAGAGAATCCTGATCCTTTTGTGTCGCCCCCAGACTTATCTTTACAGAGGATCCAAAATAATAATTGTTGCTGCCTGTATAGAACACCCGGATCTGCCTCGATTGTTCATTCAGAAATGAGATGGTTTGTTCAGTAATCCTGATGAGACGCACATTGTTTGTGGAGATTTAACATAAACCTTATAAATCTGCAAAATAGCACAAAAACAACAGACTTCATCACAACAATGTAATATTCAATCAATACAATTCAACTTTATTACGGACTCGAGTGACATCACAAACAAACAATAGTTTCTTCCTTCTTTCCTCAAACCAACATATTCGCTAATGCAGATGGAAACAAAATGGCGGCTGGATTACTTCTAAATGACATCAGTGATCTTCTTCATCTTCTTCATGTTATGTAAAGCTGTAATATCTGAAACAGTTGGTCATAAGTTAGTCAGACATGGATCACAGAAGATATGGTTGGCCTTAAACGGGATCTTTAGGCCCAGACCTGGGATGAGGTCTGGGCCTCTCTAGACCCTGATATGGTCAACCATAAAACTGCAACCGATAAGCCATGGTTTACAAATGGTATTGTCAAAGCATGAAAAAACATCTGTATAGATTATATATAAAACATACAACACATTTTCTTTTTTTGGCTTTTTGTTGTGTTTTCATCCTCGTTTTGTTGCTTTATTGACACTTTTTTCAAGAAGCTTTTAGATTTGGGTAAAGCCAAACTGGAGAAAATGTGCTTGGTTTAGGTGGGGGTTAAGAGACTAACAGGCCTTTGATCTCTGATTTGTGTCACGTTATTTCTCTAAATCATCTTGAGGGCCAGAGCTTCTATGCTGGAGGGCCGGATTTGGCCCCCGGGCCTCACGTTGCCTCCCCCTGCCATCGACCAGACAAGGGGACCTGCTTATGCCTGGCTGGAAAGTTATCTCAGCCACAGATACCAATATGTACAAATACACAATGTCCACTCTGGAAAAACTAACCACACATGGGGTCCCACAAGGCTCTACTTTGGGTCCAAAACTGTTTATAATGTATATTAATGATGTTTGTGGAGCTTTGGAAAAGGTAACATGTTTATTATATGTGGATGATCCGAGCCTGTTCTGCTCTGGAAAGGACCTGAAACAGCTCCTCTACAGCAGAAGCTCACAGTCCGAAAACTATGGTTTGATCTAAACAAACTCTCTTTAGTAAAACTGAATATATTATTTTTGGAAAGAGAAAAGTCAGTGATCGTTACAACTCTAGAAATAAATGATACAGAAATCGAGTTTATGCAAATACATTTGTAGGAGTTACCATTGATGGAAAACTTGAATGGAAATCACATATAAGTCAATTCAAAACAAAATGAGCAAAAACCATTGCTGTAATTGGCAAAATGAAAACTGTACTTGATAAAAAAAAAAACCTCTTCTGTTACTGTATAACTCCCTCATACTTCCTGACCTAAACTATGGCCTGGAAATATGTGGAAACAATTACAAATCCAATACTCATCCCATATTAGAATCATCACTAAAGCAGATTTCACCTACAAACCCTGTCTTTGTAGAGCTAAACCTCCTGAAAATCCATGATCTCGTTGATCTTAATACATTAGTAATAGTTTACAAAGTATAAAATAATCTGAACACAGGAAAAGTCAGTATAACCTCAGAGGAACTGGCATTTCCAAAAAGCAAAAGCTAAAAAGAATAAAAAAGTGGATGTATTTCTGTCCGAGGTGTTAATCTGTGGAACGACCTGGAAGATCAGTTAAAACTGTCCCAAACAGTCAAAGCTTCAAAAAGACGAATAAATCGACTGAAATTCAAGAATATATGAGTTTAGGATGAATAAAGTAAGAAAAGTAATAGATTCATAACAGATGAATATGAATTTAAATGACATGAGTTTAAAATAAATGATTGAAATATTGAAATGTCTGTTATTAACTGTAGAAACATGTTTATTACTCTTGTGTTCTTGTTGATATTGTTTATTATAAATGTTTGTTTCCTGGTGGAAGTCTGTAAACTGGGTTCGTCTAAACCCTTTTGAATCATTGTAAATGTTTCATGTTTAAAGGAATGAGGCGACCGAATAAACTACGACCACTTCATTTCCTCCTTTACTGGCGTTTGCGTGCGGCACGTCTTTGTCCTTATATGGTGAATGTGGGCGGGGCATATGCTAATGAGTCTCACGTGCACACTGCAAGTCGGGATTCACAAACTCAGACACACGTGTGAAGGATTTTCCTCCTTCAGAAAGTTTGGTGAATCTGGAGAAATGGGCAAAAGTGCAGATATTTTCAGCCTCCAAATCTAAATATTGGACAGAGCCAGATTTAAACGTCTGCTTTTATTTGGAACATTTTAGTCACGAAGGTTTTTTTTTTTAGTTTTGGAATAAAATAAGTGAAAATCTGTGTAAAAACTCACATTTTGACTTGTTTTTTGGGTTCAAAGCTGAATAAATCAGGCTGGGAATTATTTATTAACCTCTTAACCCCCACCTGAACCCAGCACATTTTCTCCAGTTTGGCTTTACCCAAATCTAAAACCAAAATAGCAGATGATCAGGATATCTCTAATCTTCACTCATTAATGTTGCTCTTCTGTTTCCATCAGTCAGTTTCAGCCATGTGTTTGCTGTGTTTGGGTCCAGAGTGATCTCTGTCCAATACTGTAAGAAGTCCTCTCTGGTGGTGGGTTCAGATGGTGTTCCTCTCAGAGCCAGTGAGACGTTGGTGGGTTCAGATGGTGTTCCTCTCAGAGCCAGTGAGACGTTGGTGGGTTCAGATGGTGTTCCTCTCAGAGCCAGTGAGACGTTGGTGGGTTCAGATGGTGTTCCTCTCAGAGCCAGTGAGACGTTGGTGGGTTCAGATGGTGTTCCTCTCAGAGCCAGTGAGACTTTGGTGGGTTCAGATGGTGTTCCTCTCAGAGCCAGTGAGACGTTGGTGGGTTCAGATGGTGTTGCTCTCAGAGCCAGTGAGACGTTGGTGGGTTCATATGGTGTTGCTCTCAGAGCCAGTGAGACGTTGGTGGGTTCAGATGGTGTTCCTCTCAGAGCCAGTGAGACGTTGGTGGGTTCAGATGGTGTTCCTCTCAGAGCCAGTGTGACGTTGGTCAGACCCTCCTCCAGACTGAGCTTTACTTTGTCCCTGAGCTCGGACACGGCTCTGGTCACCTTCTCGAAGCAGCGGGGGGGCCCTGTCTGAATCTCTGTCCTCTGTGAGTCTGTGGACAGTGAAGGACAGAGCTGTAGAAACTGGTCCAGCTCAGAGATGTTCCTCTTCAACTCAGTCACGTCCCGCTGCAGTTGGTCCTGAAGCTCTTGGACTTGTTTCAGTTGGGTTTGCTCCTCGGAGCGGATCTGCTGCTCCACTTCAGTGCATATTTTCTCCAGGAGAAGGGCCATCTCTGTGAAGCTGTCCCCACTGCGCTGCACTGCTGTCTGGGCAGAGCGGCTGATGTCCTGGGCCTCCTGCTGGAGCCTGTTCAGGTCTGTCTCTTTGAGCTGGAGGCTCTGGAGCAGCTGTTCCTGCCTCTAGGCTCTCTCCAAGGCTGAGGACACCATGTTGTGGCCCTTGTGTTGCTCCAAAGAGCAGAGGTAGCAGATGAGCTGCTGGTCGGTGCGGCAGAACATCTTCTTCACTTCGTCGTGTTGAGAGCAGATGTTTTCCTGCAGTTTGTCAGAGGGCGCCACCAGCTGGTGTTTCTGAAGCGCTGCAGCTTCATAATGAGGCTGGAGGTGGCTCTCACAGTAGGAGGCCACACACTGCAGACAGGACTTGACAGCTTTCAGCTTCCTCCCAGTGCAGACGTCACAGGGCACATCCTGAGCTCCAGCATAGCAGCGGTCAGCAGGGGGCGCTGTGAGGCCAGGCTTCTTCAGCCGCTCCACTAAACCTGCTAACATGATGTCTTTGACCAGCACTGGCCTGGAGCTGAAGCTCTGTCTGCATTCAGGACAGCTGTAAACATGCTTCTCGTCCTCTTGGTCCCAGTGGTTCTTCACACACTTCATGCAGTAGCTGTGTCCACAGGGAACAGCCACTGGATCCTTCAGTAGATCCAAACAGATGGGACACCAAAAGTCCTCTTGGTCCACGGCTTTCTGCGCCATTTCTCCCTCGACAACAGAGTGTGACTTTATAGAGTGTGTGAGAGGAGGAGGAACCAGGAAGCTCAGAGCGAGGCTGAGTCTGACAGAGGGGGGGGCAGGAAACTGATGCCCGTCTTGTCTGTGATGTCGGTGGCTAATATTCGATGTCAGAACCCTTAAATGTGTCGCCTTCAAAGCTCTAACAACGAAAAAACAATGCAATATCAATTCATATGTACTGACCAAACAAACAACTAATACAGACAGAAAGATGACTGTATGTCTTATATCTGTAAAGCTAACTTGTAGCATAATATAAAAGCTATATCTACGTAGCAAGACAATGCTATAGGGCATTCATACAAGCATCTTACATCATTTGGCGATCTTTTTTTTTTTTTTAAAGGAACACAAAACAGTTTTACAGTAAAAAGGTATTTACCATGGAGGAGTCCGACACTTTACAGGGAGAAGGAAGTCGTAGCTGCAGCAGTGAGTACTGGTAAACAAATAATACACAAATACACTTGCGCAGCTCACACACCGGTGGACTGGCGGAGGCGTTTCCAACGTAAGAAGCTCGTGTGAAGGTGGGGGCTCTTACGCATGGGCACTATTCAAAAATACACAAATAGCCGTTGGACTCATCATCGGCAGCAAAATCCTCTCTCACACCTTTAACTGTAGAAACATGTTTATTTCTCTTGTGTTCTTGTTGATATTGTTTATTATAAATGTTTGTTTCCTGGTGGAAGTCTGTAAACTGGGTTAGTCTAAACCCTTTTGAATCATTGTAAATGTTTCATGTTTAAAGGAATGAGGCGACCGAATAAACTACTACCACTTCATTTCCTCCTTTACTGGCGTTTGCGTGCGGCACGTCTTTGTCCTTATATGGTGAATGTGGGAGGGGCATATGCTAATGAGTCTCACGTGCACACTGCAAGTCGGGATTCACAAACTCAGACACACGTGTGAAGGATTTTCCTCCTTCAGAAAGTTTGGTGAATATGGAGAAATGGGCAAAAGTAGATATTAGCAGATATTTTCAGCCTCCAAATCTAAATATTGGACAGAGCCAGATTTAAACGTCTGCTTTTATTTCGGGACATTTTAGTAACAAAGGTTTTTTTTTTTTTTTTCCATTTTGGATCTTGTTTAGTTTTGCAATAAAATAAGTGAAAATCTGTGTAAAAACTAGAAGTGGGCATAGATTTTTTTTTTTTTAATCTAGATTAATCTAAATTTGAAATTAATCTAGATTAATCTAGATAAAAATGGCTCGCTTGAATTCTGCCGAAGCCATTCAAAATATGTGTGCTACCCAAATAATGACTAAAAGTAAGTCTTTGAGAACGAGTTTTTCAAATCAGGCGGTGCATTAGTCCAGGGGCTCATCTCCTGTTTCCAAAATGCATCACAAACTGCTTAAGAATGTTCTACTATGATAATTGGTGATGACAATAATTCATGTTCAAGAAGATGAACTTGTGTTTACTAACTGTTTATTCAGTTAAACATGAATTTTGAACTATAGGCCGACATTAGAGGTCCTGATGAACTGTCTACAGTCAGTAGCTTTGTGTCAATCAGTCCAAGCTGTTTCTCCTTCTTCCACCGTCACTCAGGCTGACCAGCTTGTTCACATTTTCTGGTGACAAACTAAATCTCCCCTTTTGCACAATATGACCTGCTAAAGAAAAAAGTCTCTTACATCGGACAGTTGTGGCAGGAGTCCCCAAGTATTTATTTACGGGCAGATCATTATTTATAGATTTTTTATTTACCAGATCAGAAAATATAGGCCTCTGTTTGTGAGTGTGAGAAACATGTGCGCGTCTCCTGATTGGTCAACAGTGTCAACAGTGTCACGTGATCACAACACAACAACAGCTCATGCTGCTGCAGCTAATGCTACTACTTGGCGATAGTTCTGTCAAAATGGAGATAAACGTCGACAACACGAAGATGCGGGACATATTTCTTTGGATTTAATAAGAAAAGGAAACGGACATGAGGCGGAGGAGACACCGGGGAGCGGAAAAAGAGAAGCTAACGGAGAAAAGTAGCTGGAAAGTCCGTCTCCAAACTCAGTAATTGCTGCAGTTGAAATGTAGCTGGAAAAGGTGGCTCTCGTGAACGTTTGGTTATAAAGTTGCGCTGTTTCGTGTGGGGCTGTGGCCATGAAATGAGATGTTTATGTCGCTGTTTTGAAAGAAAAGTGAACACGGAGGGGCTGCGGTGTTTTTCTGTCTATTTTCACTCTGTCATTGGCCGCTGCTTCTGTGTGTCGCTTTGGAGACGCTATATTCACTCACGTTTCTCCTGTGTGTCCAAATTTGGGCACAAAAGTCGTGTAATGTGTGCCGACCATAAAATATCACAGTGAAAGTCATCATAGCAAAGTATAGATCCAGCTCTCAACCCAACTTTGAGAATAGATAACGGCAATTTTTTTTTATCGCCCAGCAAGAGTCTCGCGTTAACGCAGCACGTTAACGCCGATAACAGCCCACCACTAGTAAAAACTCACAATTTGACTTGTTTTTTGGAATAAATCAGGCTGGGAATTATTTTTTAACCTCTTAACCCCCACCTGAACCCAGCACATTTTCTCCAGTTTGGCTTTACCCAAATATAAAACCAAAATAGCAACAAAAATGACCGACATCAGGGAAACAAATATTAGACAAAAACAGCTGCTTTTGTCTTAAAGAAGATTATGAATGACGTCTGTTTGTTTTTACTTTATTTCAGGTTTTGGGAAAGAAAAAACGACTTGAATAAGGATTTGTGACTTTATTGATGAATATTTTAAAGTTACAAAGTAAAGATTATAATTTCTGCACGATTTAAAGCTGAGTGGCCGCGTTGTCACTTCTCTTGGTGTTTCTGAACCTCTGACTGAACAACACACATCTCCTTTAAACTGTACAGATGTTTCAGGAAACAGGTTTAAACATGCATTTCTCTCTGGAAAAGCAAAGGTGGGGCCGGTGCTCTCTCTGCTTTTTAACATTGGAAGAAGATGGAAAATAGACGCGTTAAAACGGGGATCAGTCGATCTTTGAGATCTAAGACTGATATTAGATTCATGAACTTACACATTCTGCTTATGGGGAAAACGCTGAAACAACATCCACTGAGTAAAGAGGCAATTGCAGGAAATACACCTGCCATAAAATCAATGAAAGACTTGGAGTGGGCCAGGCTCCTTTTGGAGAAGCAGCACCAAGAGCCGTGTTCTTCTAAAGGAAGCTCCGACACCACTGGAGAGCCTTGTTCTTCTAAAGGAAGCTCCAACACCACTGGAGAGCCGTGTTCTTCTAAAGGAAGCTCCAACACCACTGGAGAGCCTTGTTCTTCTAAAGGAAGCTCCAACACCACTGGAGAGCCGTGTTCTTCTAAAGGAAGCTCCAACACCACTGGAGAGCCATGTTCTTCTAAAGGAAGTTCCAACACCACTGGAGAGCCGTGTTCTTCTAAAGGAAGTTCCAACACCACTGGAGAGCCGTGTTCTTCTAAAGGAAGCTCCAACACCACTGGAGGGCCGTGTTCTTCTAAAGGAAGCTCCAACACCACTGGAGAGTCGATCCAGCAGCCATACGGATGGGAACCATGCACTCTACCAATGAACTACACAGTCTGAGTGAACAACATGGCCGATTTTACAGTCCAGAAAAAGCTGAATTTGCAGCCAAAAACGTCCAAATTAAAACTTATTTCACTAACAGAGGATTAGTATAAGTATGGTGCTTCCAGTACGGCATCATACCACGGCTCCAATGGCCCTTCCTACATTACGACTTTCCCATGTCCCAAGTAGAAGGAATGGAAAGACTGTGCAGCAAGTTCCTGCGAAAGTGGCTGGGAGTCCCCCCATCCTTTAGCGCAGTCAACCTGTATAGCAAGACCTCCAAGCTTCCCTTGCCCATTGCATCAGTAGTTGAGGAGTTCAAGGCCACTAAGGCAAGGGCAGTCAGCACACTCCTTTTGTCTAAGGACGGGAAAGTTCGGCACGCAAGTAAAAACATCAAATGCGGCAGAAAGTGGAAGCCCCAACAAGCGGTGACTGATGCAGAATCCCACTGGAAACACCAGGAAATTGTGGGTGTGGTATGTCAGGGACGCCTGGGTCTTGGCCACTATAGTGGGAAAAGGTGGCGCAGTGCTGATGCAAGAGCCAAAAGAGGTCTTGTGGTGGAAAGAGTCCGCGAGGCAGCAGAGGAGGACCGACGGGTGAAAGCGATTGGACTTGCCTCTCAAGGTCGATGGACACAGTGGGATCAGGCACAGGAGCGGCCAATGCCTTGGAAAGAGCTGTGGCAAACCGACCAAGGGAAGTTGAGCTTTCTCCTGCGCGCTGTGACTGACCTGTTGCCCACTCCACGCAACTTGAAGATCTGGGGCAGAGAAGAAGACCCATCTTGCAACCAATGCAGCGCACCTGCATGCACGCTGAACCACATCCTGACAGGGTGCCCAAAGGCGCTGGCAGAAGGGCGCTACAGATGGAGGCACGATAAGGTCCTCTCGGAAATTGCCAATTGGGTGGAGCAGCAGCGGGTCAAAGCCAACAACAAGCACGCTCAACCGCCCAAAGCCATAACCTTTGTGAGGGAAGGGGAAACGGCTCGTAAGCCCAGCACAACAGCCAAAAACCTACCTTCCTTCCTGCAACGTGCCTGCGACTGGGAGCTGAGTGTGGATTTGAAGAGGAAGCTTGTCTTTCCACAGGACGTGGCAGTGACTTCACTTCGACCAGACATAGTCTTGCTGTCCAGAAGCACAAAAACCATCATAGTGGCCGAGCTCACGGTGCCCTGGGAAGAGAGACTGGACGTGTCTCACCAATTAAAGCGAGCCAAGTACCAAGACCTGATCGACGAAGCTGTCCTGAAAGGATGGCATGCAACAGTTTTTCCCATCGAAGTCGGCTGCCGTGGGTTTCCCGCAAGATCAGTGCGGTTCTTCCTCCAGAGGATGGGGCTGGAGCCCAAACAGCTGAAGAAAGCAACCATGGAGATAGCAGCAGCAGCCGAGTCCAGCTCAAGATGGACATGGCTAAAGAGAGCTAACAGCTGGAACCCTTCCGCAGGTGAAGCCTAGTCAGTCTTCGCTGCCCCACTCAGGCGAGGTGTACAGGTTAAGGGGCGAAACACCTGTGAACCTGAGATGCCTGCTGACGATGGGGAAGGGTTCCAAAATGTGGCAATCAAGGATACCATCTTAAAGTGATGACCTGCAACCATTTTCAGAGTAGTTCCCGCAGTTGTAGCTCGTGGCAAAGCATCTTTGATGTTTACTTCACGAGTCCGTACGAGTTTAAAACTGTGGCTTTTGTGAATAAAGGGGGAAATTTGGAAAATTGAAAAATTTTAGGAGAAACTCTGACAGAGTCCAACATACTGACAGGCAAAGAACTCTGGCTATTATCCCAGAGGATGGGCGGGCCACTTACAAGCCACTTACAAGCCACTTACAAGCCACTTGAAAGGCATTTTTGGCGATAGTGGCTGCGTGTGCTCATCATTAGGTCCAGCTGGGGAATGTGCATGCACGCCGGATTGGGTCCGTTCCAATGCGACAAAGTCTGTGAAAGATATGAGGCTTTGAAATTTGCGGAAAATGGCCTCGTAGTCAGGACCACGCCCAATAATTTAAAACAAATGTAAATGATGATTTTGGAAGCCACATGGGTTTGAGACATGTTGGACAAAATTGGAGGCTTTCCATTGAAAACTTTGGGATCAGGGGCCAGAAGTTCAAGAGGTACGATGTTAAAGGTTTGAGGTTCGGACAAAGATGGCCGACTTCCTGTAGCATTTAGGGGCGGGGGTCATAATATCATTTTTTACATGTCCTGACGTGGTCTATGTCCCTGGTGACAGGTCTTCCATTGAGTCAAAGTAAACTGCCTGTTTGAGGGGGCGCCACAGAGCCAACTTTTATTGTTTTCTTCATTTTAGGCTTCGGGAAAGAAAAAACGACTTGAATGAAGATTTGTGACTTTATTGATGAATATTTTGAAGAACAAAGTAAAGATTATAATTTCTGCACAATTTGAAGCAAATCCCTCAACCCAAAACATTCTGTAAAAGGACAAAACATGAAACACAATTATAATCTGTGTTTGAATGATAAATCAGTTTCTGCAGTAAATCGTTACAATCACAAGAACAAACAATGGTATTAAAGGAAGTGGAAATGACGTTCAAAGACATCAATGGCTGAAGATGGAACAGTTCAGTTCAATAGAAACTGAAGAGTTTTGTTTCCAGCTCAGTTTTTCTTATTGTGGCTTTAATTGAAGGTTTGATTCAAAGTGTTTGTAAAACACATCTGCCCCTGAGCGTGAGTGAGGAGCAGCAGATTAGAATTCAGAACAATGTCCACGTCTGACAAACAAATATTATTATATAAAAAACCTTCAGTATTAGTTCAATACGAGACACAAGGACGACCTGAACCTGAAGAGAAAAGCTGCTATTTTAGTTTGGGGAAATGTGCAGAGTCTCCAGAGTTCCAGTAAAACCTGACTGCAGCGTGGAGCGGCTGAGAGAACCTGGTCTGGACTCTGTGGAGGAGGGTCATGGTTTGGTTCTGAACGCTGTAAAACGACAGAGCCCCTGCACCGTGGTCCAGGTAAACCCCAATTCTGGACGTGATCGGACCAGAGACACCGGACCGGACTGAGTTAAAACGAAATGAATAACTGTTACTGTTACAGTCTAAGGTCCAGGATGTATCATTGTTTCCAAATCCACTTTCATTAAAGTCTTTCCTCTGAATGTTTCCGTCTGAAACGGCTAAACTAACCCACTTCCTGCTCCTCCACTCCACCTCCCAGTAACAGCGGCCCATCAGACTCTCTCTGCTCAGGACCTGAAGACACCCAGTGAACCTGTCCTGATGATCAGGATATCTCTGATCTTCACTCATATATGTTGCTCTTCTGTTTCCATCAGTCAGTTTCAGATATCTGTGTGCTGTGTTTGGATCCAGAGTGATCTCTGTCGAATACTGTAAGAAGTCCTCTCTGGTGGTGGGTTCAGATGGTGTTCCTCTCAGAGCCAGTGAGACATTGGTGGGTTCAGATGGTGTTCCTCTCAGAGCCAGTGTGGCGTTGGTCAGACCCTCCTCCAGACTGAGCTTTAGTTTGTCCCTGAGCTCTGACACGGCTCTGGTCACCTTCTGGAAGCAGCGGGGGGGCCCTGTCTGAATCTCTGTCCTCTGTGAGTCTGTGGAGAGTGAAGGACAGAGCTGTAGAAACTGGTCCAGCTCAGAGATGTTCCTCTTCAGCTCAGTCACGTCCCGCTGCAGTTGGTCCTGAAGCTCTTGGACTTGTTTCAGTTGGGTTTGCTCCTCGGAGCGGATCTGCTGCTCCACTTCAGAGCGTCTTTTCTCCAGGAGAAGGGCCATCTCTGTGAAGCTGTCCCCACTGCGCTGCACTGCTGTCTGGGCAGAGCGGCTGATGTCCTGGGCCTCCTGCTGGAGCCTCTTCAGGTCTGTCTCTTTGAGGTGGAGGCTCTGGAGCAGCTGTTCCTGCCTCTGGGCTCTCTCCAAGGCTGAGGACACCATGTCGTGGCCCTTGTGTTGGTCCAAAGAGCAGAGGTAGCAGATGAGTTGCTGGTCGGTGCGGCAGAACATCTTCTTCACTTCGTCGTGTTGAGAGCAGATGTTTTCCTGCAGTTTGTCAGAGGGCGCCACCAGCTGGTGTTTCTGAAGCGCTGCAGCTTCATAATGAGGCTGGAGGTGGCCCTCACAGTAGGAGGCCACACACTGCAGACAGGACTTGACGGCTTTCAGCTTCCTCCTAGTGCAGACGTCACAGGGCACATCCTGAGCTCCAGCATAGCAGCGGTCAGCAGGGGGCGCTGTGAGGCCAGGCTTCTTCAGCCGCTCCACTACACCTGCTAACATGATGTTTTTGACCAGCACTGGCCTGGAGCTGAAGCTCTGTCTGCATTCAGGACAGCTGTAAACATGCTTCTCGTCCTCTTGGTCCCAGTGGTTCTTCACACACTTCATGCAGTAGCTGTGTCCACAGGGAACAGTCACTGGATCCTTCAGTAGATCCACACAGATGGGACACCAAAAGTCCTCTTGGTCCACGGCTTTCTGCGCCATTTCTCTGTCGACAACAGAGTGTGACTTTAGAGAGTGTGTGAGAGGAGGAGGAACCAGGAAGCTCAGAGCGAGGCTGAGTCTGACAGAGGGAGGGGCAGGAAACTGATGCCCGTCTTGTCTGTGATGGAGGTGGCTAATATTCGATGTCAGAACCCTCAAATGTGTCGCCTTCAAAGCTCTAACAACGAAAAAACAATGAAATATATCAATTCATTTGTACTGACCAAACAAACAACTAATACACACAGAAAGATGACTGTATGTCTTATATCTGTAAAGCTAACTTGTAGCATAATAAAAAAGCTATAGCTACGTAGCAAGACAATGCCATAGGGCATTCATACAAGCATCTTACATCATTTGGCGATTTTTTTAAAGGAACAAGTTTTACAGTAAAAAGGTATTTACCATGGAGGAGTCCGACACTTTAAAGGGAGAAGGAAGTCGTAGCTGCAGCAGTGAGTACTGGTAAACAAATAATAAACAAATACTCTTGCGCAGCTCACACACCGGTGGACTGGCGGAGGCGTTTCCAACGTAAGAAGCTCGTGTGAAGGTGGGGGCTCTTACGCATGCGCACTATTCAAAAATACACAAATAGCCGTTTGACTCATCATCGGCAGCAAAGTCCTCTCTCACACCTTTAACTGTAGAAACATGTTTATTTCTCTTGTGTTCTTGTTGATATTGTTTATTATAAATGTTTGTTTCCTGGTGGAAGTCTGTAAACTGGGTTCGTCTAAACCCTTTTGAATCATTGTAAATGTTTCATGTTTAAAGGAATGAGGCGACCGAATAAACTACGACCACTTCATTTCCTCCTTTACTGGCGTTTGCGTGTGGCACGTCTTTGTCCTTATATGGTGAATGTGGGCGGGGCATATGCTAATGAGTCTCACGTGCACACTGCAAGTCGGGATTCACAAACTCAGACACACGTGTGAAGGATTTTCCTCCTTCAGAAAGTTTGGTGAATCTGGAGAAATGGGCAAAAGTGCAGATATTTTCAGCCTCCAAATCTAAATATTGGACAGAGCCAGATTTAAACGTCTGCTTTTATTTTGGGACATTTTAGTAACAAAGGTTTTTTTCATGTTTTCATGTTTAGTTTTGGATTAAAATAAGTGAAAATCTGTGTAAAAACTCACATTTTGACTTGTTTTTTGGGTTCAAAGCTGAATAAATCAGGCTGGGAATAATTTATTAACCTCTTAACCCCCACCTGAACCCAACACATTTTCTCCAGTTTGGCTTTACCCAAATCTAAAACCAAAATAGCAACAAAAATGACCGACATCAGGGAAACAAACATCAGACAAGAACAGCTGCTTTTGTCTTTAAGAAGATTATAAATGACGTCTGTTTGTTTTTACTTTATGTCCAAATATCTCTTCTGGAATGAACATTTAGCAGCGTTAACTGTGTTGAACAAGTGAAACACAAACAGCTTTTGACGTTATGATTCCCTCACGCTGGTGTGATGTGGGTCAAAGGTCATGAGTTTCTGTCTGGATGCTTGTTTCTGATTGGATGGGAAGCGCTGAATGGAATGTGTGGGTGTGTGAAAGTACGTGCACGCTCCGCTGCAGCGTGGCTTTGGTGTTACGCACCTGAGTTTCTCTGAGAGTCTGGAAAAGCAAAGGTGGGGCCGGTGCTCTCTCTGCTTTTTAACATTGGAAGAAGCTGGAAAATAGACGCGTTAAAACGGGGATCAGTCCATCTTTGAGATCTAAGACCGACATTAGATTCATGAACTTACACATTCTGATTATGGGGAAAACGCTGAAACAACATCCACTGAGTAAAGAGACAAACCAGGAAATACACCTGCCATAAAATCTGCTCCCTTCATTTACCGCAAACCTGATGGAGACATGTCAATCCTTAATCATATTGAAGAGGCACTGGAGTCTTGTAATCTTATAATTGGTGATTTTCATGTACACAATACTGAATGGTGTCCCGAAGACCAAACTGACCAGCAGGGGTTAGAAACGGAGCTATTCTGCATCCAACATGGCATGACACAAATGGTCACCTCACCCACCAGATGTCCAGACCGGCTGCCTGGGACACCTTCTCTTATTGACTTGGCATTAACTGACGCCCCTGATGTTTCCTCTGGTGTGTCTGTGACTGCTCCACTTGGAACCTCTGGTCATGGTCAATATTTTCCTGCCATATGTTCAGCCTGTTCCTGAGATACTAGAAATAGGAAACAGACGGGTCTAATGATCTGACTTATCTTGATTTTAAACGGATAACTGATTGGACACACATTCGTCAGAAGCTCAAGGACAATAATTGGACCTCTGTGTTGTCTAGTCATGATGTTGAGCTTCGGAGAATTTTTACAAAACTGTCACTTCCATATTGACTTGTTTGATACCAGGTCGACGGCGCTGTATGGCCCAAACAGGAAAACAGAAACTGCCTTTCATTACCTCTGACTTCATCAGGCTAAAAGCATCAAAACATGCACATTGGTCAAACTTTAAGACATCAAAGAGTGAACATGATTTACATGCTTTTAGAAAATCCAGAAATGCCCTGCGTGCTGAGATAACTCGTATCAAACAACAGTATTACACACAACAAGCTCAGAAACTGGCAACGAGTCATTCACCAAAACACTATTGGGGTTTGCTTTCTGAGCTGTACAAACTTTCAGACTGTCATGAAAAAAATACCTGAGTTATCACATGAAAATCAGACATATGCGAGTGATGCTGCAAAAGCTTTTTGAATCATATATATACCTCCAGTGTTTATGACTGTCCACTACCTGACATTAAGCATGGCTGACTGACTGAGCTGTATCTTCAGAGAGCGTGTACAGTAAATGGTGTAAACTTGATGTCACAGAAGCCAGTGGCCCTGATGGCAGACCAAATGTATTTCTGAGAAATTGTGCTCTTGAACTTACACCTGTGCTGACTTATCTGTTTAAACTGTCCATCAGCAGTTCTAAAATCCCTCAGATATGGAAATCTGCCTGTGTGACACCGGTTTATAAGCACAAAGGAGATCGGGCAGATCCAGCTACAGACCAACATCACTAACATCTTGTGTTGGGAAAATTCTTGAGAGTTTTGTAAATGACAGGCTGATGTTAGGATCTGGTTCTTTTGTATCACGCGAGAACAGACATTTCTGTCCATCTGACCTGTGCATTACAAGCAGTCTCAGAATGGCTCACAATGTCACATCTCACATTGAATGTTCAAAAAACAGTATCGATTTGTTTTACTATGTGCAACAAGATAAATTGTGATTTCCAGGTGACCGTTTCTGGTGAGAACATTCACCAAGTCAACGAAATTAAGTATCTTGGTTTAATTCTGGATCAAAATCTTAAATTCAATTCTCACGCAAAATATTTGGCAAAAAAAATCAAAACTAACTTGAATTGCTTTCGTTTCATTCGTAGAGATATAACTCACCATACAGCCAAATTATATATGAATGCAATGATTTTTTCGCACTTCTCATACTGCTCCACCACTTGGTCCCAAGTTTCTTCAACTACATTGAAACCCTTATGGTCTCTGTACAAAACAACTCTTAAGGTCTTTGACAAGAAACCCCGACACTGGCATCACTGTGAAATTATACAGAAGTATAAATTCTTACATTTTGAGAATTTTATTAATTTTAACACTCTTAAACTATTTTTTAAGTGTCTGAATTCTGACTCACTCCCACATTCAGAATTAGCCGTGCATATTAACTGTACCAACAGAGCTACAACAAGAGGTGTAACCAATGGTATTTGTATTGTTTCAATGTTCAGATCGAGCTTTGGTCTGTCGGCTTCTCAGCTGTCGGAGCCAGGCTCTGGAATAATTTACCAACAGACTTAAAACTAAAAACAAACGATACCACATTTAAGATGAAATTAAAAAAATACTTAAAATCCACTCAACATTGTTCTCATAAATAACAAAATGATTAACATGTATGATTTCTTCTGTTATCATGACTTGTGTGTCATGCATGTCATGTTTTAATATGTACTGTTGTTGCTTTAATGGACAGGTGCTGTAAATTAGCACTTTGCTAACGCACTAAAATCATTGCATCTGGTTTGCCCAATGTACATGTGATGTCCGAAATAAACAAATTAAAAAAAAAAAAAAAAAAAATTTGGACATAGCCAAAGCAGACACTGGAGATAGAAGTCGTCTCAAAGATAAGGCTTTTATTGCCATTGTTCCTCGTTACAAAGCAGTAAAACCAGCTGGTGACTTCAGAGAAAGAGAAGAAGTGAAGTCCAGAACTCCGTTGACAGTCTCCTTTTATCCTAGTCTTGCACTTCTCTGCACAGAGAGGGTGAGGCCTATCAGTGAGTCAGTTGTTTGTGTCTATGTGTTTGTATATTATCTGTACTTCGCGTTATGTTCAGAATGATTCTGTTGTGGACCATTGTCCATCAGCTCATCTCAGTGACATGGTCTTCTTGTTCTGTAGCGTGTGAGCAAAGCGTGAGTCAGAGGCTTGTTCAGATTTCATTATAATCCTTACAATTCTTATTGGAAAATTCATTGATTTCTAAAAATCAGTTTGGATTTCTACCCAAACATTCTACACTAGATCAACTGGCACTGGACGACCACACCTGGGTAAAGGCTGTAGAACTTCAGGAAACATGTGTAGCAGCATTCTTGGACTTCAGCAATGCATTCACAGCAGCACCGCATGCCGCCATTCTGCAAAAACTCCCGGCATTTGGCTTCATGGTAAAATGCTGGCCTGGATTCGTGATTATCTAAGTAATCGTCTCCAGCAGACAAGAATAGGGCATTCCTTTTCTTCACCTTTACCAGTGCAATCCGGAGTACCCCAGGGAAGTGTGATTGCTCCAACTCTGTTCATATTATCTTTAAATGACCTACTGACTGTTTTAGAAGACTGCTCTGTGTTATTGCCCCAAAGTGTTAATGTTATTCCAGCAGCATATGCAGACGACACAATAGTCACAGTTTCCAGTGCACATCCAGCTTTAGCTATGGCTGCTCTGAATTATGCACTGGCTACTGCTAGCCGTTGGGCCAAAACCTGAGGCATGAAGTTTTTATTTATTTATTTGATAGGGACATGTGTGAACAATAAACATGTACCACACTACAACATTTATAGCCAAGGCTAATTTGCAATGTCCGTCCCTAGAAGGGCTTTTCAAATTCACACAGAAAGTACAAAAAATACATTTACAGTAACATTAATTAAATACTTCTGACATTACACAAAGGAAGTGCATTGAGTGCAGACTAAAAATGATTGCAGACTTGATCTCTTTTTAAAATATGTTTTAGTTCATTTTTAAAAGCCCCCAGGTCTAAGTCCTGTTTCAGCTCAGAAGGCAAAGAGTTCCAAAGTTTAGCACCCTGGACGGTAAAAGCTGACTGTCCAAAGGTCTTTTTCCTAACGGGTACTTTCACATTTCCATCAGCAGCTCCTCGTGTGATGGAGCCCACTGATCGAAGTGGAACTATGAGCCGTCTCAGAACATCAGGGGCTGTGCAGACATTTGTACATTAATTTTATGTTACAGAATTTAATAAAATTTTCAAAGTTAAGAAAGTTTAACCTCTGCAATACTCCACAATGGTGCGTCCTGACAGATGTTTTGTCTAAAATTTTTAATGCTCTATTGTAAATCAGTCTTAAAGGCCTGATTGTTGTGGCTGTTGCCTGTGACCAGGAGGTTCTGCAGTAACTGAGATGAGAGAAAATCATGGCCTGCATAAACACACTTGCTGCATGAAATGGTAAACAGCCCCGTATGATTCTGAAACTGTACAGGTTTGATTTGGCTGTTCTTGTGATCTTTTTGACATGACTTTCAAATGTTAGATGGGAGTCCAAGATTAGGCCCAGATATTTAACCTCTTTAACCTGGGCAATGTCTTGACCGTTTATTGTCAGATGCAGTTCTTCCACTGGGTGTAATCTGGAAGCAAAACAAACTGACACTGTCTTACTCAGATTTAGTGTTAGTCCTGAATTTTGAAACCACACTGACACAGAGTTAAGGTGTTGCTGCAGCTGCGCAGTAACGGCTTCAACACTTTTGCCACTCACAAAGACAACTGTATCATCTGCATACATTTGGAAACCTGCACCCGGACAGATGTTTGGTAAATCATTTATGTACAATGCAAAAAGGAGAGGCCCAAGAATTGATCCCTGGGGGACACCTGTTTTCAGTGTTGTGAAGGGTGACTTTTCATTATTAATTATTACACATTGTTGTCTATGTTCCAAATAAGTCTTGAACCACTGTAATGTTGTGTTGTCAAAGTTCAACTGGGATAGTTTCTGTAAAAGTACATTATGATTGAGTACGTCAAAAGCTTTTTTTAAATCTAAAAAAAACGCTCCAACTATTTGGCCTTTGTCAATTGCTAGTTTAAGTTGTTCAATAAAATAGCAATTGGCCGTTTCTGTCGAATATTGGGGCCGGAATCCGAATTGCAGAGGATGCAGTATGTCATTGATCTGTAAGAAAGACATTAGCTGATTGGCTACAATCTTTTCCAGCACCTTAGAAAAAATCGGCAAAATGCTAATTGGTCTATAATTGCATGCTAGATCTGCATTTCCAGATTTATATATAGGTATAACCCTAGCTTGTTTCCAGTCATTTGGAAATTGTCCCTTTTTAAAGGAGAGATTTACCAGATGAGTTAAGGGTTTTGCCAGTATTTCTTTATTTCTTTTAAGAAAGGAAGCGTCAATGTTAAAAAGGTCTTTAGCGTGACTATTGTTTAGTTTTTCAATGACAGCTAGCACCTCTCCCTCAGTTGTTTGTTCAAGAAAAAATGCATCAGTTAGATTATTTGGTTGCTGATACTCTACCCTGATATGCAAATCAAAGCAATCTGACAGCTCCTGAACCGATGATGTAAAATAGTTATTAAGTTCCTGGGCGATGCGCTTACTATCATTTACAAACTCTTCTCCGATTTTGAGTTCACACAGGTGGGACTGCTTTCCTTTGGGTTTCACAATGTTGTTAATTGTCTTCCACATTGCTGATGGATTTCCTCTCGCCTCAGTAATTGCTGTGATATAAAAGTTGCTTTTAGCAAGTCTCATATCTTTTATCACGCGATTTCTTAGGCTCTTATATAAAGCCATGTCAGTGTTTAACCTGCTTTTAATTGCTTGTTTTAGGGTTTGGTCTCGCTGCTTCATAAGTTTTTTAATAGATTCATTTACCCAGGGTAGGGATCTCTGTTTACCATTTTTCCTCTTTTTTAGGTATTTAGACACAATTCCATCTATTTTATTCATGATTTGCCTACAGCTAATGTCCACCTCATCCCACACCATGTTAGTCCAATTTATTTCTTTTAATTCATTGTCCAATTTGGGAACATCATTTCTAGGAATTATAAGTGAGTTACAGTCAGGCTTTTTGAGGTTTACAAAACGTTTTTTAGATAATTTTCTCACCATCAGCGTCATATTATGATCGGACAGTCCAGTCAAGAAGTTATAAGACTTCAGAATGCGTTCTTCTTTGTTTGTAAAAATTAAGTCAATTTGCGTCTTACTAGATTTTGTAATTCTTGTAGCCCCTTTCACATGCTGCGTAAAATCAAATTTGGTCATCAACATTTTTAATTTTTTCTTTTTGCTTTTGTTAAACCAGTCAATGTTAAAATCGCCCATGACAATGATTTCAGATTTATGTGAGATTACTTTCAACAGTTTTTCTAATTCATTGCAAAATTGCTCATCATTAGTGGATGGCGGGTTATACAACAGCAGAATACAAAAATGCATTCTAGGAGAAAGATAAATGTCAACACATAGGTATTCTATTTGGACATCACAGTCAATTATAACTTCTACACATTTCAGGGGGTCGCGCACATAGATTAGCACCCCACCACCTTTCTTCATCTTTCTATCTTTTCGAAAACAGCTATAACCAGGAACGTCCAATAAACTAGCATTAATTTTACCATGAAGCCAGGTTTCAGTGAGGCCTAAAAAATGTAGATTTGAACCTGTTAACAGTGTCTTTATCTCATCATGTTTTGGTAATAAACTGCGTATGTTTAAATGCGCACCAAAGATTCCTTTCGGCTTTTGGCCCTTGTCCCATATAATTTCCGCATGGCTGACAGTAGAGAAAATATGTTGCAATGGATATGAGTGATTACTCACAGTTTGTCTTTTCAGTGTAGCTTTATGTTGAATTGTGCATTCGTCTGCATCAGTAGTGTCAGTGCCTTTTGCTGCTTTATTTTGTCCAGTATTTTTCCTTCCGCGTGGCCTTAGGAAAGGTGCTCGTTCTTGATGGATTAGATCTCCGCGTTTAGGCTCTTCGGGTTGCATATCCAGCGGGGATGTAACTGAGATAGTCCGCTCCGTTGTCGGATTCTGTGTAGCCAGCGCGTACTCCACTTCGTCCGATACGATCAGCTCCGCATTCGGGTTGCTCGGTGTAACATCACGCCCTGTGTTCTTCAGCTGTGAGCCCCCCGTCTCACCTGGCGTGTCCCCGCCTGCCATACAGTCGCCGCTCCTCTGCGCCGGATCCGTTGACATCAGCAGTGAGCCCCTCGTCTCAGCTGGCGTCGTATCCCCGTCTGCCATGCCCTCGCTGATCCTCCGCGTCGGGTCCGCTAACAGCGGCGCTGAGAGCGGCTGTGGTGCCATAGCAAGGCTTGTGATGGTAGTTTGGGGAGTTGTTCCATTCCCCAGCGGTGTCACTCTCAACGCCTCCGTTGTATTGACAGGCTCCAGTCCTGCCACCAGAGGGCCGTGACTGCGCGTAACAGGCCCGGGGTTTAGGTGTATGTCCCCCGCCAGAAGCAAAAGCATCAGGTAAAGTCTAATATTTGACCATATGTACTTGAATCCTGTGTGGGCCTTAGTGGTGACTTTTGTTGTTCTTTGTGTTTGGACCAGACCATTGTGCAGGATTGCAGATATTATGCAATGTCCATATCCAGTCTTTAAAAACTTGCATGAAATCATATTCAGTGAGCGTACAAACACATTCCTTCGTAGGATGTCAGTGTAAAACAGTGGGAGAATCAGGAGTCCGAAACAGAAAGCATAAAGAGCCAGTGATTGTAAGGGCTCAGCGTGATCCTTTGATGTGTGCCGCCTTTGTTTGTCTTGACAGCGGCGACTCCAGAATCTTCCCTTACGCTTAGGTGGCTGATTGATGTTCCATATGTCGCACGTTTTTGCAGCATTAAAGATGTTACAATAGTAGAGCAGTATATCCAGCATGGAGCCCAACAAACCATGCAGATACCTAGTTTTTATTCCACTACTATCAGCTGCCTTCACAGGCAACACAGCCACCTCCGCCATTTTGTTTAATGCCTCCAAGACGGTGTGTCTGTGCTTCACAAAGCGATATGCCAGTCGACTTAACAACCAGGATGTGTTTGAGGGTCACACCATTCCTTTCTCAAATGAGACTAAACATCTGGGGGTCATCCTCACGAGTGACCTCACATTTAAGCGTTACATCGAGGAAACTTGCAAAGCAGCTCGTGAGGAAATGTTTGTTCTGAGACTTTTTAAAGGGGGGGTATTATGCAAAATCGACTTTTTCAAGCTTTACATCATGTTATTAAGTCATTCCCTCATTAAAACCATGCCTGAAGTGTTGCCTTGGCACATTCACGTATTTTCGAGTAATCTGTAAAAACTCTGATGGCGGCCATTTTAGGGATAAAACGCCTGATTCCTTCAGGGAACGCCTCGACCTCCAGGATACGCCTCCGACCTTTCGTCACCAGCCGAGTAACCAACCACTGCCCCTCAGCAGAACCCCCTCCCCGCTGTGTCCAGCCCTAAGATGTAAACAGAGTCATCATGGAGGATTAGCTTCATGTGTTGTGAACCGGAGCCACAGCAGACTTTTGCAAAGACACACATCAGTGTTTCTGTTACCGAAACACCCAGGATTAAAACCGGTGACAAGAACGCTTATTTCAGTGTCTGGTTCTGCGCTGGGCCTTGATGATGCACAGAGCCTCCGGAGAAAGCTAATGCTAAGCTAAACCTCGAGTCATCACGTGAAAACGAGAAATATGCACAAATAAAGTCAATAAAACCACCACACACATAAAGAACCGTTTAACAATGATCACACACGGAGCCAGGCTTGTTGATTTGGAAGTTTATTGCTCACATTTCATCTACAATGGGTCATAGCCGAGTGGCTTTCTCCCGGAGCTAACAAGCTAGCCGCGACAAGCTAACGGGAAAATTCACTGAACACAAGCAGCATATTATGCACTAAAAACGCCACTAAAACAGGCAACTGCTTGAAGCAGCCTTTATGATGATCACACACGGAGCCGGGCTTGTTGATCTCTTAGTTTATTGCTCACATTTCATCTACAGTGAGTCGTAGCCGAGTGGTTTTCTCCCGGAGCTAAGGCACTATTAGCCGCGACAAGCTAACAACCTTCACCTTCACAACATTCATTGAAAACAGGCAGCATATTATGCACAAATAACGTCAACAAAGCAGCAACTACTTGAAGCAGCCTTTACGATGATCACACAATGAGCCTGGCTTTACACATGTGTGGTTTATTGCAGACTTTTCATCAACAATGAGCTGTAGTCGATTATAACAAGCTAACGGGTAACCTCGAAAAACCATTGTCCACCTGCACAGATAATGTCCGTCTTTGAATGGTATGGGCTCCTGCAGATCCTGGTGTCGTCCATGGGGGTATAGTTAGAGATCCATAGGGCATGGCAGATGCAAAGAGAGAGCCTCCAAACAGCAGTTATTTTTCAGGCAAGAGCCCCTTCCAAGCGTCCGGTGTGGAAGGTTCGTCTCCAAATAATATCCTGTGTGGCCATTGTTCACAAAGTGATAAACAGTAGCTCCTTTCCAACAATAAAAATTAAAATGCACCGATCGTAGTTTCAATACTGTTGAGACGAGCGGAGTGTTGTGATGTGGAGGGGGCGTGTCTGAAAGGGTCAGAGGTTCTTAAAGAGACAGAGGCCTATTTCAAGTCATTTGCTACGGCCATTTTGAAAGAGCAATTTTATACAAGGTAGTTATTCTAATTTACTGCATTGACAGACCAACAGAAGGTTTGGTCATCATTGTAGTGTGATATAGACTGGTGCTATGTGGCTGAAAAAAGCATAATACCTCCTCTTTAAGACAAAGCTGCCACCGAGAAGTACTGAACTACTGCTGCGCATATACAAGGCCTGCATCAGATCTGGATTGGAGGACTGCTCAGTGCTGCTACGTGGTGTTGGAAAAACATTGGTGAACTGTCTAGAAAGCCGACAGCGGAGATGTATGTGATAATTCTCCAGCTGCCAAACCGTGCAGAAATAGCACCTGAGCATTACAGAAGGCTGGGTCTGATCACACTGCAAACAAGACGTACCTTTGTCATGTTTACATATAACATGTATCATGGACTTTGGACCAACACCGTCCCACACAAAAGGTTCTGCCCTACAATGTACGCAGACCAGACTGTGTGTTGGTGATGGGACGCTGCCTGGGGGGGGGCAGTGCGGAGGTCGTGTTTTGTTCTGGCTGTACTAATGCTAAACATCCTGGACTCTGGCTGTGTCACTCAGCCTGGGACTCTGACTGTGTCACTCAGCCTGGGACTCTGGCTGTGTCTCTCAGCCTGGGACTCTGGCTGTGTCACTCAGCCTGGGTCTATGGGGGATTTAAGTTTGTGAATTTTCCATTTTGCTTTTTAACTTTTTAACTCTTCCAACGGTCTTATGGCCACGGAATCCAAATTTGTATTTTAACACTTGTTTGCTTTATTGTATCTTTTTTTTGTAATTAATAAAGAAATGTATATTTTTTGAAATAAAAAAAATAGCTCCAACACCACTGGAGAGCCATGTTCTTCTAAAGGAAGCTCCAACGTTGGATCAGAGCCGGGCCGGTTTGGAAAGGCAAGTTTATTTGTAGAGCACAAGGCAGTTCAAAGCTTCACAGTTGCATAAAATTACAAGAAAACAGATCAAATCAATAAAACATCAACATGAAATGAATCAGTTACAGTAAAAGGCCAGAGTGCAGATCAAATACTTTCAGTCACGGGTAAAAAGATCTGTTTTCAGGCTGGATTTGAACTTTGTCAGAGTCGAGTGTCACATCCTCATGAGACTGTTCCAGACTTTAGCCTCAGCGTGTTTAGTCCTGACTCTGGAACCACCAGGAGACCCTCCCTGAGATGGTTCACACGGCTCTAACATGTCACAGATGGACTTTTCTCTGAGTGACTGAAGTCAGTGCAGAAACCGGAGCACTGGACTAATGTGGTGGTGTTTCCTGGTCCTGATGTTCTGCAGCCGTGACAGTCTCTCACACATGGATACGTCTCTAAGTCTGGTTTTGACTCTGTTCCTCTGATCTTCATGTTTCTCAGATGGTAAAAAGCTGCTGATGTTCTCGCTCTGATGTGTCTGTTTAAGTTCAGGTCTGAGTCCAGGATCCGTCTGAGATTTCGAACCTGATGTTTTGGTTTCAGAAAGCGCGCTGGTTCCAACGAGGGAGTGGAGTCTAAGTTTTAAACTCAGTAATGATGTGTTATTTTACACAAGGCTTGGGATAAAAACATTGATGTTTGAGTGACTGTTCTGTGTATCTTTGTGAATATATTTATTATTTGTGTAATGCTCATTGTGGTTCTGTTTAGGTCCAGATGTTGGTCTAAAGCTCTGTTCCAGTGACCGCTGTACCTGGGATTTACATAGGCTTGAACATGTTGGCCTTAATGATGGAATTTGCTTTGCAGTTTTGGTTATTAAACAAGTGTGGGTAATATGTAGTGATTAATATCAAATCAGTTTGAAATGATCAGAAGAAGGGATTGTTGTGTCAGAATTGTTTGACAGTAAATGAGAGCCTCACCTGTTTAATAACTCACTATAAGGGTCAGAGGTTCAAATACTAGTGTGAAAAAAGCTTCAAAATGTCGTATCGAGTCCGACTGAATTTGAATTGAATCTGTTTTTACTTAATTTTAGGTTTCGGGAAAGAAAAAACGACTTGGATAAAGATTTGTGACTTTATTGATGAATATTTTAAAGTGACAAAGTAAAGATTATAATTTCTGCACAATTTAAAGCAAATCCCTCGACCCAAAACATTCTATAAAAGGTCAAAACATAAAACACAATTATAATCTGTGTTTAAATGATAAATCAGTTTCTGCAGTAAACAACGTTACAATCACAAGAACAAACAATGGTATTAAAGGAAGTGGACATGACGTTTAAAGACGTCAATGGCTGAAGATGGAACAGTTCAGTTCAATAGAAACTGAAGAGTTTTGTTTCCAGCTCAGTTTTTCTTTTTGTGGCTTTAATTGAAGGTTTGATTCAAAGTGTTTGTAAAACACATCTGCCCCTGAGCGTGAGTGAGGAGCAGCAGATTAGAATTCAGAACAATGTCCACGTCTGACAAACAAATATTATTATATAAAAAACCTTCAGAATTAGTTCAATACGATACACAAGGACGATCTGAACCTGAAGAGAAAAGCTGCTATTTTAGTTTGGGGAAATGTGCAGAGTCTCCAGAGTTCCAGTAAAACCTGACTGCAGCGTGGAGCGGCTGAGAGAACCTGGTCTGGACTCTGTGGAGGAGGGTCATGGTTTGGTTCTGAACGCTGTAAAACGACAGAGCCCCTGCACCGTGGTCCAGGTAAACCCCAATTCTGGACGTGATCGGACCAGAGACACCGGACCGGACTGAGTTAAAACGAAATGAATAACTGTTACTGTTACAGTCTAAGGTCCAGGATGTATCATTGTTTCCAAATCCACTTTCATTAAAGTCTTTCCTCTGAATGTTTCCGTCTGAAACGGCTAAACTAACCCACTTCCTGCTCCTCCACTCCACCTCCCAGTAACAGCGGCCCATCAGACTCTCTCTGCTCAGGACCTGAAGACACCCAGTGAACCTGTCCTGATGATCAGGATATCTCTGATCTTCACTCATATATGTTGCTCTTCTGTTTCCATCAGTCAGTTTCAGATATCTGTGTGCTGTGTTTGGATCCAGAGTGATCTCTGTCGAATACTGTAAGAAGTCCTCTCTGGTGGTGGGTTCAGATGGTGTTCCTCTCAGAGCCAGTGAGACATTGGTGGGTTCAGATGGTGTTCCTCTCAGAGCCAGTGTGGCGTTGGTCAGACCCTCCTCCAGACTGAGCTTTAGTTTGTCCCTGAGCTCTGACACGGCTCTGGTCACCTTCTCGAAGCAGCGGGGGGGCCCTGTCTGAATCTCTGTCCTCTGTGAGTCTGTGGACAGTGAAGGACAGAGCTGTAGAAACTGGTCCAGCTCAGAGATGTTCCTCTTCAGCTCAGTCACGTCCCGCTGCAGTTGGTCCTGAAGCTCTTGGACTTGTTTCAGTTGGGTTTGCTCCTCGGAGCGGATCTGCTGCTCCACTTCAGAGCGTCTTTTCTCCAGAAGAAGGGCCATCTCTGTGAAGCTGTCCCCACTGCGCTGCACTGCTGTCTGGGCAGAGCGGCTGATGTCCTGGGCCTCCTGCTGGAGCCTCTTCAGGTCTGTCTCTTTGAGCTGGAGGCTCTGGAGCAGCTGTTCCTGCCTCTGGGCTCTCTCCAAGGCTGAGGACACCATGTCGTGGCCCTTGTGTTGGTCCAAAGAGCAGAGGTAGCAGATGAGCTGCTGGTCGGTGCGGCAGAACATCTTCTTCACTTCGTCGTGTTGAGAGCAGATGTTTTCCTGCAGTTTGTCAGAGGGCGCCACCAGCTGGTGTTTCTGAAACGCTGCAGCTTCATAATGAGGCTGGAGGTGGCCCTCACAGTAGGAGGCCACACACTGCAGACAGGACTTGAAGGCTTTCAGTTTCCTCCCAGTGCAGACGTCACAGGGCACATTGTGAGCTCCAGCATAGCAGCGGTCAGCAGGGGGCGCTGTGAGGCCAGGCTTCTTCAGCCGCTCCACTAAACCTGCTAACATGATGTTTTTGACCAGCACTGGCCTGGAGCTGAAGCTCTGTCTGCATTCAGGACAGCTGTAAACATGCTTCTCGTCCTCTTGGTCCCAGTGGTTCTTCACACACTTCATGCAGTAGCTGTGTCCACAGGGAACAGTCACTGGATCCTTCAGTAGATCCAAACAGATGGGACACCAAAAGTCCTCTTTGTCCACAGCTTTCTGCGCCATTTCTCTGTCGACAACAGAGTGTGACTTTAGAGAGTGTGTGAGAGGAGGAGGAACCAGGATGCTCAGAGCGAGGCTGAGTCTGACAGAGGGAGGGGCAGGAAACTGATGCCCGTCTTGTCTGTGATGTCGGTGGCTAATATTCGATGTCAGAACCCTCAAATGTGTCGCCTTCAAAGCTCTAACAACGAAAAAACAAAGCAATATCAATTCATATGTACTGACCAAACAAAAAACTAATACAGACAGAAAGATGACTGTATGTCTTGCATCTGTAAAGCTAACTTGTAGCATAATATAAATGCTATTGCTACGTAGCAAGACAATGCCATAGGGCATTCATACAAGCATTTTACATTTTTGGCAATCTTTTTTTTCTTTTTATAAAAAAAGGAACACATAAAGTTTCACAGTAAAAAGGTATTTACCCTGGAGGAGTCCGACACTTTAAAGGGAGAAGGAAGTCGTAGCTGCAGCAGTGAGTACTGGTAAACAAATAATAAACAAATACACTTGCGCAGCACACACACCGGTGGACTGGCGGAGGCGTTTCCAACGTAAGAAGCTCGTGTGAAGGTGGGGGCTCTTACGCATGCGCACTATTCAAAAATACACAAATAGCCGTTTGACTCATCATCGGCAGCAAAATCCTCTCTCACACCTTTAACTGCAGAAACATGTTTATTTATCTTGTGTTCTTGTTGATATTGTTTATTATAAATGTTTGTTTCCTGGTGGAAGTCTGTAAACTGGGTTAGTCTAAACCCTTTTGAATCATTGTAAATGTTTCATGTTTAAAGGAATGAGGTGACCAAATAAACTACTACCACTTCATTTCCTCCTTTACTGGCGTTTGCGTGCGGCACGTCTTTGTCCTTAAATGGTGAATGTGGGCGGGACATATGCTATTGAGTCTCACGTGCACACTGCAAGTCAGGATTCACAAACTCAGACACACGTGTGAAGGATTTTCCTCCTTCAGAAAGTTTGGTGAATCTGGAGAAATGGGCAAAAGTGCAGATATTTTCAGCCTCCAAATCTAAATATTGGACAGAGCCAGATTTAAACGTCTGCTTTTATTTTGGGACATTTCAGTCACAAAGTTTTTCTTTTTCCATTTTGATCATGTTTAGTTTTGGAATAAAATAAGTAAAAATATGTGTAAAAACTCACATTTTGACTTGTTTTTTGGGTTCAAAGCTGAATAAATCAGAATGGGAATTTTTTATTAACCTCTTAACCCCCACCTGAACCCAGCACATTTTCTCCAGTTTGGTTTTACCCAAATCTAAAACCAAAATAGCAACAAAAATAACCAGCATCAGGGAAACAAATATCAGACAAAAACAGCTGCTTTTGTCTTTAAGAAGATTATAAATGACGTCTGTTTGTTTTGACTTTGTTTCAGGTTTTGGGAAAGAAAAAACGACTTGAATAAAGATTTGTGACTTTATTGATGAATATTTCAAAGTTACAAAGTAAAGATTATAATTTCTGCACAACTTAAAGCTGAGTGGCCGCGTTGTCACTTCTCTTGGTGTTTCTGAACCTCTGACTGAACAACACACATCTCCTTTGAACTGTACAGATGTTTCAGGAAACAGGTTTAAACATGCATTTCTCTCATTTGCTTGCATTTTGCTTGCAGCGTGGCTTTGGTGTTGCGCAACTGAGTTTCTTGGAGAGTCTGGAAAAGCAAAGGTGGGGCCGGTGCTCTCTCTGCTTTTTAACATTGGAAGAAGATGGAAAATAGACGCGTTAAAACGGGGATCAGTCGATCTTTGAGATCTAAGACCGATATTAGATTCATGAACTTACACATTCTGATTATGGGGAAGACGCTGAAACAAGATCTACTGAGTAAAGAGACAATTGCAGGAAATACACCTGCCATAAAATCAATGAAAGACTTGGAGTGGGCCAGGCTCCTTTTGGAGAAGCAGCACCAAGAGCCGTGTTCTTCTAAAGGAAGCTCCAACACCACTGGAGAGCCGTGTTCTTCTAAAGGAAGCTCCAACACCACTGGAGAGCCGTGTTCTTCTGAAGGAAGCTCCAACACCACTGGAGAGCCGTGTTCTTCTAAAGGAAGCTCCAACACCACTGGAGAGTCGATCCAGCAGCCTTACGGATGGGAACCCTGCACTCTACCAATGAACTACACAGGCTGAGTGAACAACATGGCCCATTTTACAGTCCAGAAAAAGCGGAATTTGCAGCCAAAACTTCCAAAATAAAACTTATTTCGCTGACAGAGGATTAGTATAAGTCCGTACGGGTTTAAAACGGTTGCTTTTGTGAATAAAGGGGGAAATATGGAATATTGACGAATTTCAGGAGAAACTCTAACAAAGTCCAACATGCTGCCAGACAAAGAACTCTGGCTATTTTCACGGAGGATGGGCGGGCCACTTACAATCCACTTACAAGCCACTTGAAAGGCATTTTTGGTGATTGCGGCTGCGTGTGCTCATCATTAGGTCCAAATCGGAAATGTGCAATGCGCGCCGGATTGGGCCCGTTCCAATCTGACAAAGTCTGTGAAAGATATGAGGCTTTGAAATTTGCTGAAAATGGCCTCTCAGTTGCGGCCTTGTAATGACCATGCCCAATAATTAAAAAAATAATAATTAAATGATGATTTTGAAAGCCACATGGGATTGGGACATGTTGGCAAAAATTGGAGGAATTGGAGAACTCGGGGATCAGGGGCCAGAAGTTCAAAAGGTACAATTTTGAAGGTTTTTTAAGGTTTCGGCCACAATGGCCGACTTCCTGTAGCAAAGGGCGGGGTCATAATATAATATTTGACATGTCCTGACGTGGTCTATGTCCTTGGCCAATGTCACTTTTGTACGATGATTTTTTTTTGCGACCGGTCGTCCATTGAGTCAATGTAAACTTCCTGTTTGAGGGGGCGCCACAGAGCCTACTTTTTTTATTTTCGCTCGCGAACCCCACCCAAAATTAGAGCTCGGGGAGCTATAAGTTTTGACCCCTGTTTCTTGCATATCGCTTCACGTTTGCTTCGTGGATTCTTGTGTGTCCGTTGCTCGGGCCTAATTATGCCTTCACTTGAATTACGCTTTACAAGCCTGTGTTACCAAGTTTCTCAAAGTGCTGCACTGTCAATATTCATTCACTCCACGATACATGATAAAAACCTTAAATTTGTGATGTTTTCAAAATAAAAGCCTTAAATTGATGTGATGTTTTGTACGTGTGTGTTTGTGTGTGTGTGTGTGGGTATGTGTGTGTGTGTGTGTGTGTGTGTGTGTGTTTGCTTTCACTTTTTTTAGCTTTCGGGAAAGAAAAAACGACTTGAATAAAGATTTGTGACTTTATTGATGAATATTTTAAAGTGACAAAGTGAAGATTATAATTTCTGCACAATTTAAAGCAAATCCCTCGACCCAAAACATTCTATAAAAGGACAAAACATAAAACACAATTATAATCTGTGTTTAAATAATAAATCAGTTTCTGAAGTAAATCATTACAATCACAAGAACAAACAATGGTATTAAAGGAAGTGGAAATGACGTTTAAAGACGTCAATGGCTGAAGATGGAACAGTTCAGTTCAATAGAAACTTAAGAGTTTTGTTTCCAGCTCAGTTTTTCTTATTGTGGCTTTAATTGAAGTTTTGATTCAAAGTGTTTGTAAAACACATCTGCCCCTGAGCGTGAGTGAGGAGCAGCAGATTAGAATTCAGAACAATGTCCACGTCTGACAAACAAATATTATTATATAAAAAACCTTCAGTATTAGTTCAATACGAGACACAAGGACGATCTGGACCTGAAGAGAAAAGCTGCTACTTTAGTTTGGGGAAATGTGTATAGTCTCCATAGATCCCCCAGTCAAACTCGACTCCAGCGTGGAGCGGCTGAGAGAACCTGGTCTGGACTCTGTGGAGGAGGGTCATGGTTTGGTTCTGAACGCTGTAAAACGACAGAGCCCCTGCAACGTGGTCCAGGTAAACCCCGATTCTGGACGAGATCTTACCTGAGACATCGGACTCGACTGAGTTAAAACGAAATGAATAACTTTTAAAGACACTGTCACAGTTTAAGACCCAGGATTTATCATTGTATCCAAATCTACTGATATTGAAGTCTTTCCTCTGAATGTCTCTGTATGAAACGGCTAAACTAACCCACGGCCCGCTCCACTCCACCTCCCAGTAACAGCGGCCCGTCAGACTCTCTCTGCTCAGGACCTGATAATACAAACTGAATCTCTCCTGATGATCAGGATATCTCTGATCTTCACTCATAAATGTTGCTCTTCTGTTTCCATCAGTCAGTTTCAGTAGTTTGTATGCTGTGTTTGGATCCAGAGTGATCTCTGTCGAATACTGTAAGAAGTCCTCTCTGGTGGTGGGTTCAGATGATGTTCCTCTCAGAGCCAGTGAGACGTTGGTGGGTTCAGATGGTGTTCCTCTCAGAGCCTGTGTGACGTTGGTGGGTTCAGATGGTGTTCCTCTCAGAGCCAGTGAGACGTTGGTGGGTTCAGATGGTGTTCCTCTCAGAGCCAGTGTGACGTTGGTGGGTTCAGATGGTGTTCCTCTCAGAGCCAGTGAGACGTTGGTGGGTTCAGATGGTGTTCCTCTCAGAGCCTGTGTGACGTTGGTGGGTTCAGATGGTGTTCCTCTCAGAGCCAGTGTGACGTTGGTGGGTTCAGATGGTGTTCCTCTCAGAGCCAGTGAGACGTTGGTGGGTTCAGATGGTGTTCCTCTCAGAGCCAGTGAGACGTTGGTGGGTTCAGATGGTGTTCCTCTCAGAGCCAGTGTGACGTTGGTGGGTTCAGATGGTGTTCCTCTCAGAGCCAGTGAGACGTTGGTGGGTTCAGATGATGTTCCTCTCAGAGCCAGTGTGACGTTGGTGGGTTCAGATGGTGTTCCTCTCAGAGCCTGTGTGACGTTGGTGGGTTCAGATGGTGTTCCTCTCAGAGCCAGTGTGACGTTGGTGGGTTCAGATGGTGTTCCTCTCAGAGCCAGTGAGACGTTGGTGGGTTCAGATGGTGTTCCTCTCAGAGCCAGTGTGACGTTGGTGGGTTCAGATGGTGTTCCTCTCAGAGCCAGTGAGACGTTGGTGGGTTCAGATGGTGTTCCTCTCAGAGCCAGTGTGACGTTGGTGGGTTCAGATGGTGTTCCTCTCAGAGCCTGTGAGACGTTGGTGGGTTCAGATGGTGTTCCTCTCAGAGCCAGTGAGATGTTGGTGGGTTCAGATGGTGTTCCTCTCAGAGCCTGTGAGACGTTGGTGGGTTCAGATGGTGTTCCCCTCAGAGCCAGTGTGACGTTGGTGGGTTCAGATGGTTTTCCTCTCAGAGCCAGTGTGACGTTGGTCAGTCCCTCCTCCAGACTGAGCTTTAGTTTGTCCCTGAGCTCTGACACGGCTCTGGTCACCTTCTCGAAGCAGCGGGGGGGCCCTGTCTGAATCTCTGTCCTCTGTGAGTCTTTGGACAGTGAAGGACAGAGCTGTAGAAACTGGTCCAGCTCAGAGATGTTCCTCTTCAGCTCAGTCACGTCCCGCTGCAGTTGGTCCTGAAGCTCTTGGACTTGTTTCAGTTGGGTTTGCTCCTCGGAGCGGATCTGCTGCTCCACTTCAGAGCGTCTTTTCTCCAGGAGAAGGGCCATCTCTGTGAAGCTGTCCCCACTGCGCTGCACTGCTGTCTGGGCAGAGCGGCTGATGTCCTGGGCCTCCTGCTGGAGCCTCTTCAGGTCTGTCTCTTTGAGCTGGAGGCTCTGGAGCAGCTGTTCCTGCCTCTGGGCTCTCTCCAAGGCTGAGGACACCATGTCGTGGCCCTTGTGTTGCTCCACAGAGCAGAGGTAGCAGATGAGCTGCTGGTCGGTGCGGCAGAACATCTTCTTCACTTCGTCGTGTTGAGAGCAGATGTTTTCCTGCAGTTTGTCAGAGGGCGCCACCAGCTGGTGTTTCTGAAGCGCTGCAGCTTCATAATGAGGCTGGAGGTGGCTCTCACAGTAGGAGGCCACACACTGCAGACAGGACTTGACGGCTTTCAGCTTCCTCCCAGTGCAGACGTCACAGGGCACATCCTGAGCTCCAGCATAGCAGCGGTCAGCAGGGGGCGCTGTGAGGCCAGGCTTCTTCAGCCGCTCCACTAAACCTGCTAACATGATGTTTTTGACCAGCACTGGCCTGGAGCTGAAGCTCTGTCTGCATTCAGGACAGCTGTAAACATGCTTCTCGTCCTCTTGGTCCCAGTGGTTCTTCACACACTTCATGCAGTAGCTGTGTCCACAGGGAACAGCCACTGGATCCTTCAGGAGATCCAAACAGATGGGACACCAAAAGTCCTCTTGGTCCACGGCTTTCTGCGCCATTTCTCTGTCGACAACAGAGTGTGACTTTAGAGAGTGTGTGAGAGGAGGAGGAACCAGGAAGCTCAGAGCGAGGCTGAGTCTGACAGAGGGAGGGGCAGGAAACTGATGCCCGTCTTGTCTGTGATGGAGGTGGCTAATATTCGATGTCAGAACCCTCAAATGTGTCGCCTTCAAAGCTCTAACAACGAAAAAACAATGCAATATCAATTCATATGTACTGACCAAACAAACAACCAATACAGACAGAAAGATGACTGTATGTCTTGCATCTGTAAAGCTAGCTTGTAGCATAATATAAAAGCTATAGCTACGTAGCAAGACAATGCTATAGGGCATTCATACAAGCATTTTACATCATTTGAAGATCTTTTTTAAAGGAACAAGTTTTACAGTAAAAAGGTATTTACCATGGAGGAGTCCGACACTTTACAGGGAGAAGGAAGTCGTAGCTGCAGCAGTGAGTGCTGGTAAACAAATAATAAACAAATACACTTGCGCAGCACACACACCGGTGGACTGGCGGAGGCGTTTCCAACGTAAGAAGCTCGTGTGAAGGTGGGGGCTCTTACGCATGCGCACTATTCAAAAATACACAAATAGCCGTTTGACTCATCATCAGCAGCAAAATCCTCTCTCACACCTTTAACTGTAGAAACATGTTTATTTCTCTTGTGTTCTTGTCGATATTGTTTATTATAAATGTTTGTTTCCTGGTGGAAGTCTGTAAACTGGGTTCGTCTAAACCCTTTTGAATCATTGTAAATGTTTCATGTTTAAAGGAATGAGGCGACCGAATAAACTACTACCACTTCATTTCCTCCTTTACTGGCGTTTGCATGCGGCATGTCTTTGTCCTTATATGGTGAATGTGGGCGGGGCATATGCTAATGAGTCTCACGTGCACACTGCAAGTCGGGATTCACAAACTCAGACACACGTGTGAAGGATTTTCCTCCTTCAGAAAGTTTGGTGAATCTGGAGAAATGGGCAAAAGTGCAGATATTTTCAGCCTCCAAATCTAAATATTGGACAGAGCCAGATTTAAACGTCTGCTTTTATTTTGGGACATTTCAGTAACAAAGGTTTTTTTTTTTTCCATTTTGTTTAGTTTTGGAATAAACTAAGTGAAAATCTGTGTAAAAACTCACATTTTGACTTGTTTTTCGGGTTCAAAGCTGAATAAATCAGGCTGGGAATTATTTATTAACCTGTTAACCCCCACCTGAACCCAGCACATTTTCTCCAGTTTGGCTTTACCCAAATCTAAAACCAAAATAGCAACAAAAATGACTGACATCAGGGAAACAAATATCAGACAAAAACAGCTGCTTTTGTCTTTAAGAAGATTATAAATGACGTCTGTTTGTTTTGACTTTATGTCCAAATATCTCTTCTGGAATGAACATTTAGCAGCGTTAACTGTGTTGAACAAGTGAAACACAAACAGCTTTTGACGTTATGATTCCCTCACGCTGGTGTGATGTGGGTCAAAGGTCATGAGTTTCTGTCTGGATGCATGTTTCTGATTGGATGGGAAGCGCTGAATGGAATGTGTGGGTGTGTGAAAGTACGTGCACGCTCCGCTGCAGCGTGGCTTTGGTGTTACGCACCTGAGTTTCTCTGAGAGTCTGGAAAAGCAAAGGTGGGGCCGGTGCTCTCTCTGCTTTTTAACATTGGAAGAAGCTGGAAAATAGACGCGTTAAAACGGGGATCAGTCGATCTTTGAGATCTAAGACCGATATTAGATTCATGAACTTACACATTCTGATTATGGGGAAAACGCTGAAGCAACATCCACTGAGTAAAGAGACAATTGCAGGAAATACACCTGCCATAAAATCAATGAAAGACTTGGAGTGGGCCAGGCTCCTTTTGGAGAAGCAGCACCAAGAGCCGTGTTCTTCTAAAGGAAGCTCCAACACCACTGGAGAGCCGTGTTCTTCTAAAGGAAGCTCCAACACCACTGGAGAGCTGTGTTCTTCTAAAGGAAGCTCCAACACCACTGGAGAGCCGTGTTCTTCTAAAGGAAGCTTTAGGCTTGAATATGTTGGCCTTAATGATGGTATTTGCTTTGCAGTTTTGGTTATTAAACAAGTGTGGGTAATATGTAGTGATTAATATCAAATCAGTGTGAAATGATCAGAAGAAGGGATTGTTGTGTCAGAATTGTTTGACAGTAAATGAGAGCCTCACCTGTTTAAGAACTCACTATAAGGGTCAGAGGTTCAAATACTAGTGTGAAAAAAGCTTCAAAATGTCGTGTCGAGTCCAACTGAATTTGAATTGAATCTGTTTTTATTTGATCAGGGACAAAACAAGACAAACAAGAAAAGAGTGTCTTGGATAGATGCAGAACTGTGCAGCCGCATGAAAGACAGAGATACAGCTAAACAAACAGCAAATAGAACAGGTCTGAAAGAGGACTGGGAAACATACTGTAAACTACGAAACAGAGTGACCAGTATGAACAGGAAAAAGAAAAAGGAACATTTCCAACAGAATGTAAGGGAAAACTTAAAGGATGGAAAGAAATTGTGGGCAACTATTAACAATATATTGGGAAAACAGTCCAGTCGAACACCTGCTTTTGTGAAACAGAAAATACATTTTTTGACTAAACCTAGTGAAATAGCAAATTACTTTAATAATGTATTTATTGATCAGGTGGACAAACTCTGAATAAATATACCAATTTATAACTCTGTAAGAAAAACTCATGAGATCAGCCAAATTGTTACAGATAAAACCGATATAAATTTTGAATTCAAAAAAATTAACACGTGAGTGACAATGCATTTAAACTCTTTAGATATAACCAAGCCGGGAGGTGTTGACGATTTGGATGGAAAACTCCTGAAAATAGTGGGCAACTACATAGCTGGACCTGCTTGCCATATTTTCAATACAAGTATAAATAAAAGCATTTTCCCGGTTTCATGGAAAACTGCTGAAGTCGTCCCAATTCCGAAAAACACCACGCAAAGTTTGAGTGGGTCAAACTGCAGACCAATCAGCCTGCTATCAATATGAAGTAAAATTCTTGAAAAGAGTGTCACTGAACAAGTAAAACAATTCTTTATGGATAATAAGTTATTTACACAATTTCAACATGCATATCGTGTGGGCCACTCGACACAGATGGTGGACGACTACTTTCAATTCATTGACAACAACAATTCGGTCGGAGCTGTTTTACTAGATTTTAGTTCAGCTTTTGATTTATTAGATCATGAGTTGCTACTAGAAAAACTAAAGTATTATGGGTTTTCATTACATGCTATTGGGTGGTTTTCCAGCTCTCTTTCACATAAACAATGTGTTTTTTACAACGGTAGTTTCTCTTTCTCAAAACGATTGCAATGTGGTGTACCTCAGGGCAGCTGTTTAGGGCCTTTACTTTTTTCAATCTTCACTAACGACCTGCCATTGGTGTTGGATCAGGCTGAAGCTGTGATGTTTGCAGATGATACCACGATATACCTGCCTGCTTCATCAGCTGATGTTCTGTCCAGCTCCTCAGACAGCGATCTAAAGTCTGTGGCAAGGTGGGCTCATGCAAACAAACGAGTGTTGAATACATCGAAAACAAAAAGCATTACACTGGGATCTAGCTGGAAACTAAAGGAAGAACCACAATTAGAACTATCAGTCGATGGCACAGTGATCACTCAAGTAGAAGAAACCAAACGTCTGGGAGTCATTATGGACAGCAGACTGAAGTGGTCCAAGCATATTGATCGTACTGTTGCTGTCATGGGAAGAGAGTTAGCGGTTATTAGAAGATGCTCAAATTATTTAAGCCAAAATGTTCTTTCACTAGTGATCAAGACCATTGTTCTGTCCCATTGACATCACTGCCCAGTGGTTTGGTCCAGAGCCTCCGAAAGAGAAGCTACAGTTAGTGCAAAATAAGGCAGCACGTCTCGCGCTACGGTGCTCAAAATATACAAATATTCAAAGGTTGCACCAAAGTTTAGGCTGGACATTAGTGAAGAACAGACTGAACTTCGCTCTTCTTTGCTTCTTTAAAAAGATTCTTGCGTTAAAACTCCCTAAGGTTTTGTATGATGTACTTGTATTAAGCTGTTCTATACATAAGTTTAACACAAGACACGCAGTAAATGGTCATTTTACTCTTCCATCATGAAAAACCCAGACTGGACAGAAGACTGTTCAGTTCAGAGGAATGAAATCCTGGAACTCTCTGCCTAAAGACATTTCTAACATTGCAGACATGAACATTTTTAAAAAGACTCTGTTGTCAAACTGCAATAAATGTAATATGTTGTAATTGTGTATTTATATATATTAATATATTTATATTTTTATGCTGTTGTGATCTGTGATCATTGTATGAAAATGTGATGTTATAATTTGGACCCGAGGAAGACGAGCCTAGTGTATGTGTGTGTGTGTGTGTGTGTGTGTGTATGTGTGTGTGTGTGTGTGTGTGTGTGTGTGTGTGTGTGTGTGTGTGTGTGTGTGTGTGTGAGTGTGTGTGTGTGTTTGTGTGTGTTTGTTTTTACTTTAGGTTTTGGGAAATAAAAAACGACTTGAATAAAGATTTGTGACTTTATTGATGAATATTTTAAAGTGACAAAGTAAAGATTATAATTTCTGCACAATTTAAAGCAAATCCCTCGACCCAAAACATTCTATAAAAGGACAAAACATGAAACACAATTATAATCTGTGTTTAAATGATAAATCAGTTTCTGCAGTAAATCGTTACAATCACAAGAACAAACAATGGTATTAAAGGAAGTGGAAATGACGTTTAAAGACGTCAATGGCTGAAGATGGAACAGTTCAGTTCAATAGAAACTGAAGAGTTTTGTTTCCAGCTCAGTTTTTCTTATTGTGGCTTTAATTGAAGGTTTGATTCAAAGTGTTTGTAAAACACATCTGCCCCTGAGCGTGAGTGAGGAGCAGCAGATTAGAATTCAGAACAATGTCCACGTCTGACAAACAAATATTATTATATAAAAAACCCTCAGTATTAGTTCAATACGAGACACAAGGACGACCTGAACCTGAAGAGAAAAGCTGCTACTTTAGTTTGGGGAAATGTACAGAGCCTCCATTGAACCAGTCAAACCCGACTCCAGCGTGGAGCGGCTGAGAGAACCTGGTCTGGACTCTGTGGAGGAGGGTCATGGTTTGGTTCTGAACGCTGTAAAACGACAGAGCCCCTGCACCGTGGTCCAGGTAAACCCCGATTCTGGACGAGGGTGGACCTGAGACCTTGGACCAGACTGAGTTAAAACCAAATGAATAACGGTTATAGTAACAGTGTAAGGCCCAGGATTTATTATTGAGTCCAAATACACTTTCAATAGAGTCTTTCCTCTGAATATCTCTGTATGAAACGGCTAAACTAATCCACCTCCCGCTCCTCCACTCCACCTCCCAGTAACAGCGGCCCGTCAGACTCTCTCTGCTCAGGACCTGAACCCACTCACTGAACCTGTCCTGATGATCAGGATATCTCAGAAGTTCACTCATTAATGTTGCTCTTCTTTTTCCATCAGTCAGTTTCAGACGTGTTTTTGCTCGGTCCAGAGTGATCTCTGTCCAATACTGTAAAAAGTCCTCTCTGGTGGTGGGTTCAGATGGTGTTCCTCTCAGAGCCAGTTTGACGTCGGTGGGTTCAGATGGTGTTCCTCTCAGAGCCAGTGTGACGTTGGTCAGTCCCTCCTCCAGACTGAGCTTTAGTTTGTCCCTGAGCTCTGACACGGCTCTGGTCACCTTCTGGAAGCAGCGGGGGGGCCCTGTCTGAATCTCTGTCCTCTGTGAGTCTGTGGACAGTGAAGGACAGAGCTGTAGAAACTGGTCCAGCTCAGAGATGTTCCTCTTCAGCTCAGTCACGTCCCGCTGCAGTTGGTCCTGAAGCTCTTGGACTTGTTTCAGTTGGGTTTGCTCCTCGGAGCGGATCTGCTGCTCCACTTCAGAGCGTCTTTTCTCCAGGAGAAGGGCCATCTCTGTGAAGCTGTCCCCACTGCGCTGCACTGCTGTCTGGGCAGAGCGGCTGATGTCCTGGGCCTCCTGCTGGAGCCTCTTCAGGTCTGTCTCTTTGAGCTGGAGGCTCTGGAGCAGCTGTTCCTGCCTCTGGGCTCTCTCCAAGGCTGAGGACACCATGTCGTGGCCCTTGTGTTGCTCCAAAGCGCAGAGGTAGCAGATGAGCTGCTGGTCGGTGCGGCAGAACATCTTCTTCACTTCGTCGTGTTGAGAGCAGATGTTTTCCTGCAGTTTGTCAGAGGGCGCCACCAGCTGGTGTTTCTGAAACGCTGCAGCTTCATAATGAGGCTGGAGGTGGCTCTCACAGTAGGAGGCCACACACTGCAGACAGGACTTGACGGCTTTCAGCTTCCTCCCAGTGCAGACGTCACAGGGCACATCCTGAGCTCCAGCATAGCAGCGGTCAGCAGGGGGCACTGTGAGGCCAGGCTTCTTCAGCCGCTCCACTACACCTGCTAACATGATGTTTTTGACCAGCACTGGCCTGGAGCTGAAGCTCTGTCTGCATTCAGGGCAGCTGTAAACATGCTTCTCGTCCTCTTGGTCCCAGTGGTTCTTCACACACTTCATGCAGTAGCTGTGTCCACAGGGAACAGTCACTGGATCCTTCAGTAGATCCACACAGATGGGACACCAAAAGTCCTCTTTGTCCACGGCTTTTCTTTTCTGCGCCATTTCTCTGTCGACAACAGAGTCTGACTTTAGAGAGTGTGTGAGAGGAGGAGGAACCAGGAAGCTCAGAGCGAGGCTGAGTCTGACAGAGGGAGGGGCAGGAAACTGATGAGTCACGGCGCAGACATGTTCATGACTTTGCCTAAACTTGATTTGGAGATTTGTTTGTGTGAAACAAATCTCCAAATCAAGTTTAGGCAAAGTCTGTGTGAAAAGGAGAGGGGAGGCTGAGGAGAGGGGGAGGAGAGGGGGAGGAGAGGGGGGAGGGAAAGAGAGGAGGGAGTTTCTGCAGCGAAAGAGAAACGCTGATTTGGAGCAAAATAATAGGTGTGTTTAAGATGCCGTTGCTTCTCGCCTGGATGATCGAGAGTAGCCGGCGCAGCGGGGGCGGAGACAAAAGTCTGAAGCCAATCCGACCGCTCCACATGCAGAGAACAGCGAGAGCCTCAGATCACGCAGAGTCTTGTTCAGGTATCGCCTTCATTTAAAGTTTATCCTAAATAAAAGTCCTTCACCTCCTGCTCTGTTTCCTTTACTCCAGAGACGTCATTCTTCATCAGAGGAAACTTTCCCATTTGTTTGTTTGTTCAAGTTTGTGAGATAAAACACGTCCTTTTAAATCATTAGTTTGTTCTGAAAAGCATCAAACATGAGCTCTGTTTTAGGGGCGATGCAGAACTTTAATAGTTTCAGTCATAGTTTATTTGTTCAGATCTAAAGAGGAGAGAGGAGGGGGCGGAGCACGTTTCTGATCACACAGACTCGTATCCAATCACCTGAGCGTGAGGACAGGTGGGCGTTTTCCCATCATGCACTGGGCCGTGGAGCCGCTGCAGTTGCCTCTGGAGAGATGCAGCGGCTGATCCGGTCGGCTGCTCTCGTTGGGGTCTCACGATCTTGAACAGAAAATCTAACCGGCCCTGAGAGTCTGCAGTCTCAAACACACCTACTGATCAGGAGCTGGAGGCGGAGCTGAGGTCAGAGTGAGGTCAGAGTGAGGTCAGAGTGAGGTCAGAGTGAGGTCAGAGTGAGGTCAGAGTGAGGTCAGAGTGAGGTCAGAGACTGGAGCCACACGAGCCGTGACTTCACAAACA